>NC_064626.1:616536338-616836477 GCF_023864275.1 Schistocerca cancellata | reverse complement strand
TGCAGGCTTTCCAGAGCTCAGTTCAAAAGCATTCATCGATGGCGCGTGTGTTGGAGCAGCTTTGGCCACAAGTACGTGCACTGCAGAGAGAGCAGTGGGAACCAGGGTGGGGGGAGCGAGTCACTCAAATATTGATGCTGCCGTCGTGTGTAACTGCGGGCTTTGCGTGCCTCGATTCTAATAGGGACACTCTTTGCGGCAAACCGGCAGGTCCGTGTTTCCCGCCCTCTGTTCTGAGCCCGGGATTTGCCTTTGCCTTGGTGGCACGGGGTATTTGATGATTAAAAGTCCAAATTTCACGCTTACAGTTAGGTACAGCGTTAGCTGACAATGGAAGAGAATGACCGTAAAACTAAATGTGCAGTACTTTTCTGTTGGCGTCCCTTCACTTACCTGGCTATCTGATTGAATAGCAGAACTATAACTCGTGAAAATATCATTCGTTTTGTTCTTAATTTCATTAATTTGGTTTTCGTTTAACTACGGACGCTTATTTTGCAATTTATTTAATTTTGTTTTTATTTAATTTCGTAGGGAATGTCTGACTCACGACTAGAAACACAATAAGAGAAGGACGGTTGGGATTTAAGGTACTGTCCCCGAAGAGGATTTCAGAGACAGTTTACTTTCGGATTGAGAAAATGTGGGCAGCAAATTTCAAAGTGATTTAGGGAAATTACGAAAAATGTAAATCACAGTGGTTAGGCGAGCATTTTAACCGAAGTCCTGCCGAATGCCATTTCTATCTTCTTGATCTATATTGTAAGGTAACTTTAATACAAGTCAGAAATGTTACATAAACTTCGACAATATTTGGTCTACTGGCTATATATGCAAACATGCGTAAATAAAATGCAACAGATTTTACGTAGTACGTTGAACCTGTAACCACTGAAGTATTAGTCCTGTGCGTTACAATAGTGACTCGCAGCAGAAGGCCAAGTATCTTCCACCTTCTTCAGTGCATCCATGGAGACGTGGGACCAATAAATGTGGCACTCTACCAAAATATCTTGACGCTGGGAAAGGTATATTAGGTATACACAATAAGCTTGTGATGTCGTAAGTGCTGATCGTAAATGCTTACACAAAGTAATTTAAATGTTTCCACAGACCACATCTATCTTATTTAGGTTGAGGATGTTCAACTGGGCCGTACCGATCTTCCTGCAAGGCTACATGTCTGCAGGTGCAGTAGGTGAATTTAGAGAGTAGTGGCTGAAGTAGTGTAGAGCACAACTATACACGAACAGCATGATTGTTCGTGTGCTGGTAAAATTTGTAGTAGGAACGCATTATTCACTGTATGACAACATGTAAAACACACAGTATCAAGTCCCACGTTGATATCGAGGTATTACTGTTACTTAACTGGAAAACTACATTTACATCTGCATCCATACTCTAGAAACCACAGTGAACTCCAGAGCACAAAATCGTTTCTTCTTCACCACATAGTTGAATTTCCTCTCATACCATTCGTATGTGGAGTGCGGGACAAATGCTTCAGTGACACTCTCTTTCTTTCGCTTGTGCCTTTTCCTGCAGTGAGGTAGGGTCGGCATGGTTAATCGGATTTGGCAATGTTAGTTTAAGGGGTGGCCAGATGCCCTTCCTGCCACCACCCCATACCCCCTGGGACGGAATTGGTGTACCCCAACTGTCTGCGACTAGTGTAATCCATGGAAGAGTGCGAAAGTGTTCAAACGTCTGCGAGCCATGTAACTGAGGCGGGATGTGGAGACCAGCCCGGTATTCACCTAGGGGGATGTGGAAGACCGCGTAAAAACCACATCCAGGCTGGCCGGCACATCGACCGCCGTCAACTCGCTGGGCGGATTCGATCCGGGGCCGGCGCGCCAACCCGAGTCCAGGAAGCAACGCATTAGCGCTCTCAGCTAACCTGGCGGGTAATGCTTCAGTGACTCTGTGCTCCGTATAATCAGTATAATATTATTTTCACTGTTCTCCGGGAGCGATTCGCAGGTGGCTGTAGTAAATGTCTAGTTTCATCATTAAATGCTGGAACTTGACACCATGTAAGCAGGCCCTTGGCGGGTTACTTGACGCCTACCTTCAAGTGGCCGGCAGCTGTGGTTTGTCAACGTGTCCGTGGCGCTTTCCAGTGGTGCAAACAAACCTGTGAGCATTTGTGAGGTCCTTCGCTGTTTACGTTCATTATCCTCTGTTACTCCTATTTGGTACTTCTCCCAAATATTCAGTCAACAATTTATGGCCGGCCGAGGTGGTCTAGTGGTTCTAGGCGCTCAGTCCGGAACCGCGCGACTGCTACGGTCGCAGGTTCGAATCCTGCCTCGGGCATGGAGGTGTGTGATGTCCGTAGGTTAGTTAGGTTTAATTAGTTCTAAGTTCTAGGCGACTGATGACCTCAGAAGTTAAGTCGCATAGTGCTCAGAGCCATTTGAACCATTTGAACAATTTATGCTGGGTTATACGGAAGTTAAGTATAGAATCTTCTTTATAGGATGATTGCATATCACTGGTTCCTCACCAAATCAAGTCAGCCATCCACTTTACCTACGACTGAGGCTATGTCCTCATTCCATTTCATTATCCCGCAGTTTCTTACAGCCAGGAACTTATACGAGTTTACTAGTTCGTAGGAAGCTACGGTTTTGAATTTTTGTGACGTGCAAAATTTTAGTTTTTTGAACGCTCAAAGAGAGTTGTCAATCTCTGCACACTTTTGAAATCCATCAAGATCAGAATGAATATTTCTGCACTTTTTTCCTGATAGTCCTTCACTTTAGATAATTGCTTCACCTGCAAAAATGGGAGAAACATCAGATACAGATATTTGAAAACAAGATTCCTAGGAAAATGTTTGGTCGATACTATGATAATTAATCGCAAAGCAGGAAGAGAGGACACAACACAGAAATCCAAAAGCTGTCACAACAAGCAGCAATAAAGAGCAAAATAAATTCTTACGGGCTGCAATGGGGAGGCCATATGACGAGAATGAAACAGGATCAACTGGTTTCAAGAATATGCATGGAGGAATCATTTGGTAAGAGACCAACGGGAAGATCCAAAAGTACATAGATAAATGAAATTAAAAGAAAGTGCAACAGGACGTTCGTAAAAACGTAGTAGGAAGCAGCACAAGACAGAAGAATTTGGAGGTGACGTGTGAGACCGGCGCGGGAGCCTGAAGTTCCTCAGAATAAAAGAAGGAGAAGGTCATTAATAAAATAAACAGCCTGGGTCCCAAAACACTCTTGGGCGCGGATGAAGTACTTCCGTTCTGGTCCCCCATCAAGAAATCGTTAGTTTTAAAACGTTGTTTGGTACAACATATGATCGTACTTCCATTAAGAAGCAAAATTTTACGGGTGCACATCGAAGGGCGTGTGGGTGCAGAAGCGGCTCGTTAAGTGTTCTCCACGTGTTCCTCTCCTAAAAACGAATGCAAGGTTCTCTCCTCCAGGTCAGATGTTACAGTGATTCTTCGCCTTCCGAAGCTCACAATTCACAACTTGCGGTCTTAAGAACATCGTTTCCACATGTTGCAAGTTTGATTATAAGGCTGTCGTCTGTGCGGGAGGGCTTTTTGAGACAGTTGCACTGCCCTGCGTTCAACTCCAACAGCGCAACGGTACACACAAATCACTTCCGCTAGCTCACTAGGCGCATGTAACGGTCACCGCTCAGTGTTCACATGTCGCTGCGTTTCCGATATTGAGTGCGCAGTGCTGTCAAAAGTGTTAGGACTCACTTTATCGCGTGTGGCTAATATAATGTACTCTGCAACCGCTGGAAAACAGCACGTGGAAAATGCAGGCATTTCCAAGACGAGTGCTTTTTATTGAGAGAAGAAAATTACGACTGGAAGTGCTTGCATTCTCTTCTTGAGACTGTCAGCGTGTTTAAATCATTTTTTTGAGAGTACCGTGGAGCTTCGGAAATAGAAGAATCTATAGGCGTGTTAGTGTCTTAAGTTCTCTGGAATGGTCCTGATTAGAGAGTTTTATGTATTTATGAATTCGTTGGTTAATGGGCAACAGTAATCCGCAACGTATTTATTCCAGTACGAAAAAGAAGCAAATTTCACTTTGCGTTTCCTGTGCGCAGTAGTAGTAAAGTGTGCGACTTAGAGTATTTGCGCGTGGCTAGGAGCAAGAGGCCGGTATCTAGCTAGTGATGAGACATTGTGGAAGAGACAGATACCTTTTGGCGGAAAACCAGAACATCACAGGTATTAATAGGAGCTTGCTGATTATCTACGAAGACCTGACAGAAAAAAAAGCACGGTGAGTCGTTGGGCGAGGAGTCTGTCGTCACAGCAAAGCCGTGCAGACCTGTCTGATATCCCGCGTGCTGGCTGGCCGCACGCAGCTGCGACTCCTGTAATGTGTGAATGTGCAGACTCTCTGATTTGAGATGATGGAAGGATCACAATCAGACACCTCACTGCTTAACTCGGCACTCGTTCACCAATTGGGGTACTCAGTTGTGTGTGCCCCCCATGAGTTCCTCGCCTGTTAACAGAAGACCAGAAAGAGCAACGAAAGAGCCGGCCGAAGTGGCCGCGCGGTTAAAGGCGCTGCAGTCTGGAACCGCAAGACCGCTACGGTCGCAGGTTCGACTCCTGCCTCGGGCATGGATGTTTGTGATGTCCTTAGGTTAGTTAGGTTTAACTAGTTCTAAGTTCTAGGGGACTAATGACCTCAGCAGTTGAGTCCCATAGTGCTCAGAGCCATTTGAACCATAGCAACGAAAGACCATCTGACCAGAATTGTTTGCGCATTACAAGGCTGATCGATGAAACATGAGTTCATCACTTTGAACCGGAAACAGAACGGCAATTAATGGAACGGTGCCACACCACATTTCCTCTGAAGTAAAAGTTCAAAGCCGTATCCTCAGCAAGTATCGTCACACCACGGTCTTCAGGGTTCTGAAGGGATTATTCTGTTTGATCTCCTCCCTCGTGGTGCAACGATCAACTCTGAAGTGTACTAGCTACTCTCAGGAAATCGAAAAAACGACTTCAGAGCGTTGGTCGACACAAAAAGGTAAACGAACTTCTCCTTTCCCATGACAACACTAGACATCACACAAGGTAACACAGCCGAGAGTTCTTCCTCATCCACCCTACAGCTCAGATATCCCAACCTTCCAACTTCCATCTGTTTGGCCCAATGAAAGATGTACTCCACAAGAAGCAGTACTCTGATGATGGGGAGGTTACTCATGCAGCAGGACGTTAGCTCCAACGTCGACCATTAGAATAGTACCTTACGGGCATATAGGCCCTCCCAGTAAGGTGGCGTAATACCGTCGCAATGAATGTAAATTATCTTAAAAAACTGTATTTTGTAGCCAAAAGCGTGGAAAATAGTGTGGTGTATTGGAATCCTGAGTAAAACCAACCTGTTTTCAGAAAAAAACGTGTTTATTAGTTATTGAATATCTCTGGTATAATTAATATTGTTTTTGCAAGATGGCAGGCATTCTGGGTTCTTCATACACTTATTAAGGGCCACCAAACCAGCGTATCCTGCATTTCTAAAATCTGGATTTCCATACATGCAAATTAATGTTTCACTACCGTATTACACTGGTATTCAAAGAAGGAAATTGGGTGCTACGTACTAACATGTACGTGATCGGGATTAGGATGAATGCAAATTGTAATTCTGTTCATTTCACGTAGCAGACGAGCAGCAAATTTTGGGCTTTGAGGAGGCCAATCACTCACTATACCAGGAAGTGGGAGGACATCCAGTCACTTGGAATTGCGGATGGAGTCCCGACCTATGGCTGGAGGCTTTCTCTTTTGATGTCGGGCCTCAGGGGCCAGAGTGAAGGTCGCTTTCTATTTCTACATTGTCTAATGGCAGTTTTCTCATAAAGGCCTAATGTTTTGGAGAGGAACGCGCCAGCTCGGCTTCATGGCTGTCCTATTGACTGACGTTTCAGAGAAATAGTCGCTGAGCTCTACAGGATAGCTGAAAGAACGGCGCCACATGAAGCACCCCAATTATCACATTCTGTTGTCACAAAAAAAGGCTTCCGTGCAAAATTCTGGTGGAGGCTATGATAGGCTGCTCGACTGTCCCATCAGCACACATTTGCAGTCACTGTCGGGAATTGGAGCTAAGGAACGGTACTGGCACTTAGGTTGAGGTGTACGGTACCCGGAGTGAAGATGAATTTGTTGTAAGGCGATAATTGTCGAAAGTTACGTTTATTGGCGATGACTGACCAAGTTTTGTCACAGTGGAACGGTAGCTCTCAGGATGCCGGATGGAAGGGAAATGAGAGCAGTTGCTTCCTGCCAACCACAGTAGTCGGTCACTTACTTTGCCACTTCTGTTGCAGAGTAATTTCATTCGAAGTTTCACTTGCCCTGCCACCCGGAAAAACACTTAAGATTTTTCGCACTCGTCTTAGTTGGTCTATAAGAGGGAGCCTATCTCCATGCAGCGCAGCCAATCACTAGTAGCGGTCATCATCAGCACCGGGAATCGACAAGCGGGAGGTCAGGGTTCGAGTCCCGGTCCGGCACAAATTTTCACTGTCGGCAATCCATTCTATAGCTGGTGGTTATCCTTATTCACAATAGCGAGTGCATTTGATGTATTTACGTGTTTAGTTTATGTTAATATATATATCATCATTCCTTGTACAAAATCTCGATCAATTTTGAGTTCCATTTAAAGAAAGTAAACGTAATTTTAAATTTTTTGGAAGGCATACATATGTTAAACAGCCACAATTCCCAAAATTCTTTCTCGTCATCACTTTTGTAGGGGAACTTTGATCAATTAATTCAATGGATATGTTTATCAGGTCCACTATAATATTGCGTTATACACCTTGTGCAGAGTCAATGTAAACCCACTTGGGAGTGATTTGCATAAGATCGCGATTCCACCCCCTAACTTGCATAGCAGTTGAGTATCCCACAATAGCAAAGATGCGGCTAGTTTGCGTATTGGTGACCCTGATTATTGGTTGCTTCCGCTAGCTTCCGCTGAGGCGTTTCCTGCAACGCTAGAGGTTTTTGAGGGTCTGTAAGAGGCGTCGTTATGGAGTCGCCAGTAGGAGTGGAACTGGAGCTTCTACGGCACGCTGTCGGCGGGACATTGTGGGTGGTGCCTTCACCCGGAGTCGAGTTTAGGGGATCTTGCTGAGGAGCGTTTGGCGGTTTATTGCAAGAAGCAGAGGGAGACGTAAGTAATTATTTTAGCCAGCAGAGGAATTCGTCGGCGGTGCTGCTACTCCCAGATAATGGGGCGGCTCGCCGCGGACGGGTGGCAGGCAGACGGACGGCCGCTGCAGGTAGTGACGTCAGAGGCCGCCCCCACCTATTGATTGGCCCCTCCCCCTCCCCCTGGGCCTGAGCGGCATGGCCGCAGATTAACTGCTGGCAGTTGGGTGGGACGCAGCCTAGCCACACCGCCCCTCCCCTTGGACCGTCTGCCGCCGGTAGTCCACCGTACAGATGCCGGCAACGGAAGCTGTTTGCCCCCGCACGTTGATATACAGGCAGCGTTGCAAACCTTTATTTTACAGCACCTGTGAGCTCCAATACAGAGCGTCCTCTGCGATCTCATTAGGAAATCTGAGCGCAGCTGCAGGATCCAGTGTGGAAGGAACTCACGATGAAAGCGACATCAGTTGTGGCCTATTCAATTTCCGGAGAAGTCGGTCTTGTCATAGGAAAGGGAAAAGCAACCAAAACCGAAGACACCTTGTAAGGTAGCAGATTTTGCACCTTACATGATGCTAAATCAGTACTAATACACGAATAATAATTGATAATTGGCCCACCAGTAGGAGAGAATGGACACAGAAAAGGAAGTTGTGTGTCATGTCAGACTAACGAGATAGGCTCAGAGGCTCGAACACGGCCGGAACCCCTAAGGAAGGTGTTTATGTCATGTCAAACTAACGGGATGCCCGCGGCCGGACCCTTTCGTCAGCTGGCACTTCAGACCACCGAAGACGTCCGGAGAGGCTGGGCCATCACAACAAGAAACGAGAAGGAGCTATATGCGAAAGAGAGGAAGACGATTTCGCGCCACAGTGGAAAATTTTCGGAAGACTGTGACGGGATTCGCGGAGAGCGCGTAGAGATACTTGTTAAAAGTTTGGCGGCAACAGTAACCGCGGGAGAATTCTGTGTCGTGGTTGGGTATAAACGCGCACGGATACATGGAAGTCTGTGTCGTGATTGGCTAGCAACGCGTACGGATCTACGCGGCGAAGAACGGCCAGGTTTGCAGAAACTCTGAAGGGGGACTCTGGGGTCGGCTGTGAAGGGAAGCAGCCGCGGTGTCTGGCTGCCCTGCTTGGAGAGCGTGGAGAGAAGTAGGATGGAGAAGTTACCGGCATAGAGCCCAGTAGTTACTCTCCAAGTCTGAATAGTTTAGAGCATAGGACTCCACACACGTAGCATTATCTGTTCCTCTGAGGAGAGAAACGGATTTGTACTAACTTGTGGTGTTCATATGCAATCTGAAGTGTACCTTTGCTGCCGCGCACTTGAGTCGACCAACTACTCTTGGTATATGCGCAAGTAGCTCGCTCACGGGAATGACGGCATCACGACGTTGGCTGGGCCGACCGTCGTAATCATCACGGAGAATTACGGTGATATTAGCAATCATTAGCCAATGTAGGGCACTGTAATTCTTAATGAGTTCGTATTCCGATAGCTCTTTGACTGGCGCGAGTCTGTGTCCGTTCAGGCAAAACTGCAATAAAGTCTCTTGCGGGTTCCGTGTTGACTTACGTAGTTAGGAAAACAGGATACATTGTGCCAATGATAGACTAGTTTGGTTAGCGAGTGTATTGTATTGTCATGTTATGCTAGAAGTATTGCTCATCCTGTTCTGAATAAATCTTAATTTGGTATCATATGCTAATCACCGCATTATTGATTTGGCGGCTAGCAATCACCATATTTTTGCCGGCCGGAGTCGCCGAGCGGTTCTAGGCGCTACAGTCTGGAAACGCGCGACCGCTACGGTCGCAGGTTCGAATCCTGCCTCGGGCATGGATGTGTGTGATGTCCTTAGGTTAGTTAGGTTTAAGTAGTTCTAAGTTCTAGGGGACTGATGACCTAAGAAGTTAAGTCCCATAGTGCTCAGAGCCATTTGAACCAATCACCATATTTTTGTTTAATAATTGGAGTATAATGATAATTTCGATGCAAATGATACTGGGGGCATAAGCGCGCGTTTAAACAGAGTCAACTTAGGTCAGATAGCAACTCTAGGTCGACTAAGACTACCAATAGATATTTTTCAATATATCGTTAATTTTACAATAAACCCCCGTACGTCGCAACCTACACCCTACGTCCGACAGTAAACACTGCCAGCTCGAAGAACTAAGGAACCCTTAGCAGGCCACTATGTCAACAGGTAAAGAACTCGTACGAATCAAGAATTGGTGAAGTTCTTTTGCAACATTCACTGTCATTTATGGTAAACGCTCCATCACCAACACCTGCTTCCAGTATGGTGACCGTTTTTGCAAACAGTGGAAGAATTGATTATGGAGTCTAACCAGGTGAAATATGCCTCAGACCCAACTATGTAGCCGACACATTCTTTGTAGGCTACATGGAAGTGTGGCCCAGTATGATTCCCCGCAATCCCCCAACGACATCCACGAGAAAGAAATCATTATAGACTCAGTCAGCAGTCTATATTGATATTTGGATGCGGGAGAAGCAAGATGGTATTGTGTTCACTGAGCACAATTATGTTGGATTTTGGGTAGGCCAGAGTCGTGTGCAAGGCTAGTTGATTTTAGTTGCGCGTAGTGAAGGAAGTCGAAATTAGGACTGACGATGGCATGGTAAACTGTAGAATTCATCTGAGCTTTACTCGGAACCAGTTACTTCCAACAATACGCTGAAGACGTCCAAGTCGAGAGACAGACGGCACTAGATGTGGTGCGAAGTGGAATATAACAAATCTTTTTGAGACCACCAATCAGCACGGGTTTAGGAAGCATTTCCTGTGCAAAACTCAGCTTGCCCTTCTCTTACATGAAATACTGACAACTATGTGCAACCGTTATGGTACCGATTTCCTACAGAGGCATGCAAACCAAAACATACAACTTTCAGTAGTAATTAACATCTCAGCAGGAACCAGCAATGGTTGTGACCGAGAAGCAGGAGTCATGGAAGGAATGACCAAGAAGGTTTAACTGAACATCATTTACCATGCCATTTTATTAAAATAACTATACGGAACATTAAAACATTCTTGTTTTAATAATGGCAGGTATTAAAGAAAAAACAATCAGGCAAAGGTTTAAATTAAAACAATAAAACAAATCCATCCAAGGACCAGGAACTAGATAGCCGTTTCCTATTGATCGGAATCACATTTACCTTCAGTAAAAGACTGTAAAGTAAAAGTAAAAGATCAAAGTGAAAACATAAAACGGGCACCCGCCGAACATCTAAACAACAAAATTAAAGTAGCTACTGCAGTTAATACTCAAGCAAACCTTAAGACTGCAGTAAGAAACCAATACAAGTGAATAACATAACTTAATAATGCTGCTCTTAACGGTGCGCCCATAAGCGTTGATTTAACGGCCAACACGCGTAGACCACGGCCGCACCGTCCGGTACTATCACCGGCCACACTTTTTTTTTTTCTTGTCATCAGTCTACTGACTGGTTTGATGCGGCCCGCCACGAATTCCTTTCCTGTGCTAACCTCTTTATCTCAGAGTAGCACTTGCAACCTACGTCCTCAACTATTTGCTTGACGTATTCCAATCTCTGTCTTCCTCTCAGTTTTTGTCCTCTACAGCTCCGTCTAGTACCATGGAAGTCATTCCCTCATGTCTTAGCAGATGTCCTATCATCCTGTCCCTTCTCCTTATCAGTGTTTTCCACATTTTCCTTTCCTCTCCGATTCTGCGTAGAACCTCCTCATTCCTTACCTTATCAGTCCACCTAATTTTCAACATTCGTCTATAGCACCACATCTCAAATGCTTCGATTCTCTTCTGTTCCGGTTTTCACACAGTCCATGTATCACCACCATACAATGCTGTACTCCAGACGTACATCCTCAGAAATTTTTTCCTCAAATTAAGGCCGATATTTGATATTAGTAGACTTCTCTTGGCCAGAAATGCCTTTTTTGCCATAGCGAGTCAGCTTTTGATGTCCTACTTGCTCCGTCCGTCATTGGTTATTTTACTGCCTAGGTAGCAGAATTCCTTAACTTCATTGACTTCGTGACCATCAATCTTCATGTTAAGTTTCTCGCTGTTATCATTTCTACTACTTCTCATTACCTTCGTCTTTCTCCGATTTACTCTCAAACCATGCTGTGTACTCATTAGACTGTTCATTCCGTTCAGCAGATCATTTAATTCTTCTTCACTTTCACTCAGGATAGCAATGTCATCAGCGAATCGTATCATTGATATCCTTTCACCTTGTATTTTAATTCCACTCCTGAACCTTTCTTTTGTTTCCATCATTGCTTCCTCGATGTACAGATGGAAGAGTAGGGGCGAAAGGCTACGGCGTTGTCTTACACCCTTCTTAATACGAGCACTTCGTTCTTGATCGTCCACTCTTATTATTCCTTCTTGGTTGTTGTACATATTGTATATGACCCGTCTCTCCCTATAGCTTGCCCCTACTTTTTTCAGAATCTCGAACAGCTTGCACTATTTTATATTGTCGAACGCTTTTTCCAGGTCGACAAATCCTATGAAAGTGTCTTTTTTTCTTTAGCCTTGCTTCCATTATTAGCCGTAACGCCAGAATTGCCTCTTTCGTCCCTTTACTTTTCCTAAAGCCAAACAGATCGTCACCTAGCGCATTCTCAATTTTCTTTTCCATTCTTCTGTATATTATTCTTGTAAGCAGCTTCGATGCATGAGCTGTTAAGCTGATTTTGTGATAATTCTCGCACTTGTCAGCTCTTGCCGTCTTCGGAATTGTGTGGATGATGCTTTTCCGAAAGTCAGATGGTATATCGCCAGACTCATATATTCTACACACCAACGTGAATAGTCGTTTTGTTGCCACTTCCCCCAATGATTTTAGAAATTCTGATGGAATGTTATCTATCCCTTCTGCCTTATTTGACCGTAAGTCCTCCAAAGCTCTTTTAAATTCAGATTCTAATACTGGATCCCCTATCTCTTCTAAATCGACTCCTGTTTCTTCTTCTATCACATCAGACAAATCTTCACCCTCATAGAGACTTTCAATGTATTCTTTCCACCTATCTGCTCTGTCGTTTGCATTTAACAGTGGAATTCCCGTTGCACTCTTAATGTTACCACCGTTGCTTTTAATGTCACCAAAGATTGTTTTGACTTTCCTGTATGCTGAGTCTGTCCTTCCGACAATCATATCTTTTTCGATGTCTTCACATTTTCCCTGCAGCCATTTCGTCTTAGCTTCCCTGCACTTCCTATTTATTTCATTCCTCAGCGACTTGTATTTCTGTATTCCTGATTTTCCCGGAACATGTTTGTACTTCCTCCTTTCATCAATCAACTGAAGTATTTCTTCTGTTACCCATGGTTTCTTCGCAGCTACCTTCTTTGTACCTATGTTTTCCTTCCCAACTTCTGTGACGGCCCTTTTTAGAGACGTCCATTCCTCTTCAACTGTACTGCCTACTGCGCTATTCCTTATTGCTGTATCTATAGCGTTAGAGGACTTCAAACGTATCTCGTCATTCCTTAGTACTTCCGTATCCCACTTCTTTGCGTATTGATTCTTCCTGACTAATGTCATGAAATTCAGCCTACTCTTCATCACTACTATATTGTGATCTGAGTCTATATCTGCTCCTGGGTACGCCTTACAATCCAGTATCTGATTTCGGAATCTCTGTCTGACCATGATGTAATCTAATTGAAATTTTCCCGTATCTCCCGGCCTTTTCCAAGTATGCCTCCTCCTCTTGTGATTCTTGAACAGGGTATTCGCTATTACTAGCTGAAACTTGTTACAGAACTCAATTAGTCTTTCTCCCCTTTCATTCCTTGTCCAAAGCCCATATTCTCCTGTAACCTTTTCTTCTACTCCTTCCCCTACAACTGCATTCCAGTCGCCCATGACTATTAGATTTTCGTCTCCCTTTACATACTGCATTACCCTTTCAATATCCTCATACACTTTCTCTATCTGTTCATCTTCAGCTGCGACGTCGGCATGTATACCTGAATTATCGTTGTCGGTGTTGGTCTGCTGTCGATTCTGATTAGAACAACCCGGTCACTGAACTGTTCGCAGTAACACACCCTCTGCCCTACCTTCCTATTCATAACGAATCCTACACCTGTTATACCATTTTCTGCTGCTGTTGATATTACCCGATACTCATCTGATCAGAAATCCTTGTCTTCTTTCCACTTCACTTCACTGACCCCTACTATATCTAGATTGAGCCTTTGCATTTTTCTTTTCAGATTTTCTAGTTTCCCTACCACGTTCAAGCTTTTGACATTCCACGCCCCGACTCGTACAACGTTAACCTTTCGTTGATGATTCAATCTTTTTCTCATGGTAACCTCCCCCTTGGCAGTCCCCTCCCGGAGATCCGAATGGGGGATTATTCCGGAATCTTTTGCCAATGGAGAGATCATCATGACACTTCTTCAAATACAGGCCACATGTCCTGTGGATACACGTTACGTGTCTTTAATGCAGTGGTTTCCATTGCCTTCTGCATCCTCATGTCGTTGATCATTGCTGATTCTTCCGCCTTTAGGGGCATTTTCCCACCCCTAGGACAAGAGAGTTCCCTGAACCTCTATCCGCTCCTCCGCCCTCTTTGACAAGGCCGTTGGCAGAATGAGGCTGACTTCTTATGCCGGAAGTCTTCGGCCGCCAATGCTGATTATTTATCAAAATTTAGGCAGTGTCGGGGATCGAACCCGGGACCGAAAACGTTTTGATTATGTACCAAAGACGCTACCCCTAGACCACGGGTAAACCCACACTTACGTAACGGATATCCTGGCATGCGGCAACGGACAGCTCCACTAGGACTGCCATACAACCGTCAAGACAGAACAGCGACAAACCAAATTACAGTGGAAGTCTGTAACATAAACAGACTACCAGTTAGTTTCCATACGAATGATAAAAAGGTCGATTCACCGCACAGATCAACGCATAATCAAGTGATACACCACAACCTGCACATAAATAAGGGGTAGGCTGCAAGAATTTACTAGCTAATAAAGCAGCCTGCAAATATAGACGTATGTGTAGAACTTCTCAAATAAGGAGAATATTTTTTTTAACTGCTATGCTTATAAGTAAATGATAATTTAATTACACGTATTTTAAAACTATCAGCGAGAGTAACAATAAATAAGCACAAGTAACTTTGATAGGGAGTAGAGAGAATGTAGAGCTCCTTGGAACAAGTGAGGAAAAATAACCATATGGCCCGATGACTGAAACAAGTTTCTGATCACAGCTCAACAAAAACTAGGCTAGCCTATAATATAAAATATTCCCGTCAGGTAAGACACGGTACAGGCCACGGTTTGATAACCGATAACAACTTGGAACTCAGACTTTACAAAAGTGACTTAGTGTTAACTCTGAGGGGTTGAGCGTGTCCCAGATCACCAATGTGACAAGCCTGACGCAAAACAGATACTAGCGAGCTTAATGGCTAATTGATTTCAGACAGTAAGAACTGCCAAAATAGTGTCCCGTTTGACGCAGTCACGTCGTTCAAATATCTGAGCATGCGTTGCAAAGCGATTTAAAATGGAAAGAGCATGTGAGGATTGTGACAGGGAAGGTGAATTGGTCGATTTCGTTTTATTGGGAGAATTTTGGAAAAGTGCTGTTTATCGGTAAAGGATACCGCATGGAGGACACTAGTGCGACCTATTCTTGAGTGCTGGTGGAGTGTTTGGGATCCATACCAGATTAAAGGAAGACATCGAAGCAATTGAGAGGTGGGCTGCTAGATTTGTTACGAGCACCTTTGAACAATATGCATAGCCTACTTCCTTTTCAAAGAACACTAGCGAGAGAATTTAGAGAACCGGCATTTGAAGCTGACTGCAGAACGATTCTACTGCCGCCATTACAAATTTCACGTAAGAATCACGAAGATATCAGAAATAAGGGTCCAAACGTATACATATACACAGTCGTTTGTCCCTCTATTTGCGAGTGGAACGGGAAAAGAAATGAGTAGAAGTGGTACGGGGTACTGTATGGTGGCTTGAGGAGTATCTATGTAGACTGCCGACAGCGAGACTTGACCGTAGACCATCTTGCTCCTACCACTCGCCTTAAGGCACCGAGAGGTCGAACCGCCCCACAAGAAAGGAAGGAACGACGAGGTCGTTATAGGGGAAGCGCAAGCTCGTATTTGGGAACAGAATCATTTGTGTCCTTGTAAAGGAACCATATAGGCATTCGTCTTAATGAATTAAGAGAAATCAGGGGACACACAAATTCGTATGTCCGGAGGATGCTTTGAAAAATTGCTCTCCAGAATACCACTGCACCACCAGTGACACATCGTAACGTAGCGCCATTTCGAAAGACTCACTCATCTGGAAACCCAAGAACATTATATATAGTATTTTTTAAATCTTTTTTGAGAGTTAGTTATACCCACAATTGGTTTCAGTAAACCCAAAACGTTTTTATTCCTCATACATCCCTGTTTCTTTGCTGCGAAGGAGAATAATAATGAGCCTTTTTTTTATCTGCGTTGGCACACGACACGCAATATAAGGTACTGCAATTTTACCATCGTCTCCAGGCATATGCTGCACCTGACGAAGCTGTACAGCAAACTAAAGGCTGCCTGTGTTGTATGTTGTTAAAGACTATCTTCAAGTAATTCATTGATGCTAGCGACTTAAATCATAGGAAAAATAATGTTTGATTGGAAAGTCCTCTCTCATCTATCGCGTCATTTCCATGCCTATATACTTCTCAGCAGTAAAGTAATACGTAATTAGTTTTACCACCCTGCAAATAAAAAATATCTCAATACGAAAATGTGATTTATGACAACCACCACAATGTAAAGCCTGTTCAGAAAAAATGGCGACAGCAAGTTTAAAACTGCAAACGCTTTCAGGTGCCACTGACGAAAGACGCCTCGTGACTCTGCGGAAGACACCAAGCCGGCAACTGTTTCCATGTTCCGCCTCTGCCTATACAGAGCGCTCAGAAACAGTCTGGAAAGTTTGTAAGGAAGTTGCAGGGTAGATTGTGGTGAGAAATAATTGTAAAGGAAAACTTTGATACGTTGAACCGTCTCCGAGTTAATCAGCATGGAAGTTGGCCTTTTCGGTCGTTGCGCGAGTAAATTCAAGCGGCCCGCCAGTAATGAGTCGCCAGACGTGTTCTTCGTTTGGTTTCCTAAAACTGAACAAGAGACCGATACAAAAATTGGACAAGGGGTGGTAGTAAGGATCGAAACTGAGCAGTCCACTGCGCTATCATATAGGCTATGAGAAAAATAAATGTATCGGGCTGGTCGCTTGATATTGGGATCGCGACGGCGTGGTTGGCTAACTTCGATGCTAATAGCTAGGAAACGCCTCAACGTATGGAATTTTTTCTTAACAATTATTTCTCAGAGCAACGTGTCCTGCAACATCCTTACAAGCTTTTCAGACTGTTTCTGAACACCATGGATGGTGTGATGATCAAACCTATTTAGCGATCAGGCTCACCGACAGACCAGTCCACATTTCCATGGCTAAGAAGTTTGGCGAACGGCGTTCGTCGTGGAATTAAGGAAACCTCTGATTTCATTACTTCCATAACTTACTGCCCTTCTCATAGAATGTCCATGGTCATAGAAACACGGCCCTTCCGTAGCATCTTCGAACCCTGCCAGTGAGCTTTATATGTGCGCTATTATCCTTTGACTTTTGTTTCTTGTGCCCTTGTCCCAGTGACGTCAAGGCCTTCTTCGTGAGGTTATTACTGATTTAAACCCCGCTTCCACAGACTGCATTTATACTGTGTTACCAATGCGCTTCCTAACTTGGTTTGTATGCATTACATATAACTGCTTCATGTTTGTGCAAATCTACTGAAAAGCGGGTGAGAACCCTTCATAACACTACACCAATGGCGGTGGTCCGTCGACCGTGTCATTAAATATGGAAGAACAGTAATTATTTGATTAATAAACGGAATGGAAACAATTCAAATTACTGACAAACAACATCAAAATTAATAAACTGCGATAAATTATACGTACACGTTTAATATGATTTAATATTCTTGTATTGACCGCTTCGTCAACGCTTGGCAGAATATGGTAATAATTAGGATAAAAAGCATTTTTATTTTGAAATTTGTGTTACACTCTTTGAGTTACATTTGTTTTTACTCCCCAGAGGCGCTATTGGAGCATACTTCATTAACCTCTTGAAATCAACGAATTTTACCCTATGAACAGATACTGCGCAGACCCCGATCACATATGACGAACGAGGTGGTTCTGCAGTAGGGCTCTGGACTCGGGCCTGGTAGGACGACTGTTGAGCTCGTCGTCCAGCCATCCAATTTCGGTTTTCCATAATTTACTGAATCGCTTAAGGCGAACGCGGGGATGGTTTCTTTTAAAGAGCACGACCCATTTCCTTACCCAATCCGTGTTTGTGCTCCATCATGGTCGAAGAGACGTTTATTGATTACGGAATAAAGTTGTCGTGTCCCGAGAGGTAGTAAGATAGGCATGTTGCTACAACACAGAGGGCAGACCTCCGTCGATCTTCTTGATGGGTGGAAATATGCGTGGGCTGCTTGCAGACTCCAACTGGTGTAGAAGAGAAGCTAAAAAAGCAGTTCTGAGCACGGAACTCGGTGACATTTTCTTAAGGAGGCAGGGAAATAGTTCTAAGTCCGATGACTATTGAACAAGAAGGTTCCTCTGGCACTGCTACTAACCCTACTTCCTATCAGTTGCGAATCGTCTTGCCCTGGTTCTTTCTCTGTAGCGACGGCGGTGCCGATGATAACGTACACTGTGTGATCAAAAGTACCCGGACACCTGGCTGAAAATAACTTAAAAGTTGGCGGCGTCCTCCATCGGTAATGCTGGAATTCAATATGGTGTTGGCCGATCCTTAACCTTGATGACAGCTTCCACTCTCGCAGGCATACGTTCAATCAGGTGCTGGAAGGTTCCTTGGGGAAAGTCAGCCCATTCTTCACAGAGTGCTGCCTTGAGGAAAGTTATTTATGTTGATCGCTGAGGACTGGCACGAAGTCGGTATTCCAAAACATCCCAAAGGTGTTCTGTAGGATTACAAGTCAGGGCTCTGTTGTTGTCGTGTAACCACTCCATCACAGGCCGCGCATTATGAATAGGTGCTCGATCGTGTTAAAAAATGCAATCGCCATACCCAAATTGGTCTTCAACAGTGGGAAGCAAGAAGGTGCTTAAACATCAACGGAGGCCTGAGCTGTTCTAGTGCCACGAAAAACAACAAAGGGTGCAAAGCCCCTCCATGAAAAACACGACCACACCATAACACATCCGTCTCCGAATTTTACTGTTGGCACTGCACATGCTGACAAATAACGTTCACCGAGCATTCGTCATACCCATACCCTGCTATCGGACCGCCATATTGTGTACTGTGATTCGCCACTCCACACAACGCGTTTCCACTGTTCAATCGACCAATGTTTACGCTCTTTACACCAGGCGAGGCGTCGTTTGGCATTTACCGGCGTCATGTGTGGCTTATGAGCGGCCGCTCGGCCATGAAATCCAAGTTTCCTCACCTCCTGCCTAACTTTCAGAGTACTTGCTGTGGATCCTGATGCCGGCCGCGGTAGCTGAGCAGTTCTAGGCGCTTCAGTCCTGAACCGCGCGACTGCTACCGTCGCAGGTTCGAATCCTGCCTTGGGCATGGATGTGTGTGATGTCCTTAGGTTAGTTAGGTTTAAGTAGTTCTAAGTTCTAGGGGACTGATGATCTCAGATGTTAAGTCCCATGGTGCTCAGAACCATTTGATTTGGATCCTGATGCAGTTTGGAATTCCTGTGTGATGGTCTGGATAGATGTCTGCCTATTACACATTACGACCCTCTTCAACTGTCGGCGGTCTGTATCAGTCAACAGACAAGGTCGGCCTTTACGCTTTTGTACTTTACGTGTCCCTTCACGTTTCCATTTCACTATGACATCGGAAAATGTGGACCTAGGGATACTTAGGAGAGTGGGAATATAAGTGACACCCAACCACCTGACCACGTTCAAAGTCCGTGAATTCCGCGGAGCGACCAATTCTGCTCTCTCACGATGTCTAATGACTACTGACGTCGCTGATATGGAGTACCTTGTAGTAGGTGGCAGCGCAATGCACAATATGAAAGTCGTATGTTTCTGGGGTGTCCGGATACTTTTGGTCACATAGTGTATACACCTAATTCCGATGTCAAGCGACGAGAGACAGAAGTGATGTAGACTATACACTGATGGGCCCCTCTCTGACCTAAGTACTGCTGGACCCCTGTTTATATCACCGAAAGCTCATCACGAGGAGGTTTTTCGTACCTTCTGTGACGCAGGAGATGTTGACGCACGCGTTCAGTAATTTTCTCCTGCCACGGACACATCAGTTCTTCCTGCCGCTTGTGCAGCCCATTCCTGAAGCTGTTTGTCTAATCGGCGTCGTAAGATCGGCGGAAACTGTAATCGCTTTCAACACAAATCCTCCAGTGGCCGGCTTTTATCTCGGCCATAGTAAGAATTCTTATCAGCGGCTCTAACTTAAATATTCGATGAGATGGAGATTCGGGACAAAGTGACGAATTGACTGTTTAAGCACGCCCACGAGATTTTGAAGGCAGTACAATTGCTAGCGCACAGCCCGCAGAAATCAGGGATTTTGAGTCTCGCTTACATCCATTTCAACTGTCGCAAGTATTCACGTTAGACGCTTATGTGAATGGGGGCGAATGAGACAAAATAATTTGTTATACCTGCCCCCTTTTGTTTGGGCTGTCAGTCTTAAGGCTTGTATGATGCGGTCCACCACACTTCCCTCTTCAACACCAATGTTTTCACTTTAAAGTACCACCTACACCCAAAGTATTCACGGCTTTCTTGCACTAATCTAGTGTGCCAGCACATGACATAAATCATAAAAAATAATACGTCATTTCCATAGAATTTCGACAGGCTGACGTGGTTCATTAAAGCTGTGTGGCATATCAACGTCGATCTTGTTCGCCTCGCTGGCAATTTCGTACAATATAACGGAGAACAGAGCTGTATCTGGACAGCTAGTAGTTAAAAATAATGCAGGAACGTATTTGCTCGAAAGCGATGGAATGTTAATAAATATAATGTGGCGTTAGTTTCTATGCCATAATAAACAGCCCTGGAACTACTTTTTTTGCATTGGATCTGGACTGGGTATTGATTTCAGTTATTTTTTAATTAATCACTGAGTCTACATAGATCTTAGAAGTCACAGTTACAATAACCGGTAAAGCACTAAAAGAAGTATTTTTTCAAAAACACCACTCATACGTTAAGCATTGCATGTTCTTAGCATTATGTAATTTGCTGTCGAAACTATGTAGCAGATGATTACTTCGTAGTTAAAATGTATTTTATTTTTGTTTTACCACATTTATTTGTTTTGTTTATTTGGTTTACTGTATACTTATAATACAGATGAATCTTATCTGATGCTACTAAGTAAGACACTACGTACTTAGCAAGGGGCTGTAAAAGGCGTATGAGATAGTTACAATTATGGCTTGTAGCAATTCACTCAGAAGACACAAATTCCCTCTCGTGTCGACAGTAAAATCAAAACACCCGCTTGCAAGGAAATATGTTAGTCAGTCCCGTTTGCCAGTTGTATACAAAATAATGCCTGGATGAACAGTGGTATTTTTTAAAACTGATTTCCTAACCGTTTCGTGCCAAGTGTGAGAAGATATTTGGAGGAAGAAGGCCTTTCGTCCAAGGCCATATTGTTTATAGGTAATGTACCGTCGTATCAGGGAGAGGAGTAGCTTGTCAGTGATGGCATCTGAGTGAAGTTCTTTCCATCTAACATAATGTCTTTTCAAGGATCAATGGATCAAAGTGTACTGGAGAACATAAAACGTGTATACTGTCGACCGCTACTGGGTACATTAGTTGAAGAAAGGGAGGAACTAAATTAACTGAAGAAGACGGAGAAATTCATGTGATTTCTGTATTGAAATTGGTAAATATCAAGGATTTAATTTTAATGGTTTCATCTCTTTTGGATCAAATTACTGAATTATCGATTCCGAAGACTTGGAAAACAGTATGACCTGCTATTTGTGATTCCACCGCTAAATTCGGGAAGTTCTGAACACCTCCGAGTTCTTTAAAATGGTAGTAAACATTTCTGGTTGTTGGGATGTAGACGATAGTGATGTATATGCCTGGGTGCAGAATGACAGATATGCTGGTAAAGGCTTGATGATCGATGGCGAAATGTGTATTTCGACCTGTTGTATTACAGACAACGATAGTGATAGTGAAGTGGACAATGAAAGTAGCCTTTCAGAAATAATTCATGTTTAGGCAACGGCGCCGGCCATCGTAGTCGAGCGGTTCTAGGCGCTTCAGTCTGGAACTGCGCCACCGCTGCGGTCGCAGGTTTGAATCCCGCCTTGGGCATGGATGTGTGTGATGTCCTTAGGTTAGTTAGGTTTAAGTAGTTCCAAGTTCTAGGGGACTGATGATGTTAAGTCCCATAGTGCTCAGAGCCATTTGAGTCAACGGCACAGCTGTAAAAACGTGGTTTACCCGGAACGTCCGCCGGAAACAACTCCAGCCCGACTGACGTCAGTGAAACGCCTACGCGACCGTGCTGCACACAAACGGTACATAAGTTTTAAACTGAAGAAACTTATACCCTATTTCAGAAAAGTTACGTGAGTAGACAAAGTAATTATAGAGTTTAAGGGTAAACAAAGTGTCTTGTTAGTGCTAAAATAAAAGGCTTGCTTATTGTAATTGGTATCTATTAAGATTTATGCTTATATTAAAATATTTATGAATAATCCAGATTTTCGGTAATGTATGTTACGTCAGGTCCCACTAAATCTGGATAACTAATGTCTTGTGTACATTTCCACCAGCAAAGAAATCCATCCACTGTGCCACGTACCACCCCTCTGATTCCAGGTTTGTTTTCTGTTGGTTCTTTAATTTTAACGACAACCTTTCTAAATGCCTAAATGTAGGGTCCAAGCAGTGTGCTTGGAAGATACTTGGTATGCTTCACTCACTGTGCTTCTGTTAAATTATGTATCGCCGCTTAGAAGAGGATACAACAGATATTTTCAGTTTCTTCTGCACAGACCACATATGTGTGCGAAATATTGCAGTTTATTTTCATGCCACACGTCCTCTGGAATTGCCTGTCACTATGTCTAAACAGGCTACGTACTCGCGATAATTCCTGTTATGTCTCAATAGATGTCCATACATGCCTAAGGGCATCAGTCCCAGAAGAATGGGTCGCATAGAGCCATAGATGGCGTAGGAACAATCTTTTGCGACGAGTTGCATGACAGATTCCCACTATCATAACCACGTTACTATTCTACTCTCATACTCATAAATTAAGGATAATTGCAGAATGTGGTGCCACACAACGTGGCACTTCACAAAAATGGCGCTAATAGCATAGGCACATAGGGAACACACACGACACAGATCGGTAAGTCCACGGTATTGGTGGTAAGTTGAGAAAACCGTCCCGAAACACATGTGCTACAAAACGCCATCGTTTCCTGCGCATGTACCCCAACATCAATAAGAGATATGATCACCATGCAGACGTACACAGGTCGCACAGCGGGTTGGCATACTCTGGATCAGGTGGTTCAACAGCTACTGGGGTATAGCCTCCCATTCATGCACCAGTGCCTGTCGGAGCTCCTGAAGTGTCCTAGGGGTTTGAAGACGTGCAGCGATACGTCGACCGAGAGCATCCCACACGTGCTCGATGGCGTATAGGTCTGGAGAACAGGCAGGCCATTCCATTTGCCTTATATCTTCTGTTTGAAGGTACTCCTCCACGATGGCAGCTCGGTGGGGCCGTGCGTTATCATCCATCAGGAGGAAGGCGGGACCCACTGCACCCCTGAAAATGCGGACATCCTTGTGAAAACTGACGTTTCGATACACCAGACCTGTTACAGTTCCTCTGTCAAAGCCATGCAGGGGTATACGTGCATCCACCCCACACCACAAGCCACGACCCTCATACAGGTCCCTTTCAAGGAAATTAAGGGGCTGGTATCTGGTTCCTGGTTCACTCCAGATGAAACCTCGGTGAGGATCACTATTCAGACTATACCTGGACTCGTCCGTGATCATAACCTGGGACCACTGTTCCAATTACCATGTACTGTGTTCTTGACACCAGGCTTTACGGGCTCTCCTGTGGCCAGGGTGAATCGAATGCACCTTGCAGGTCTCCAGGCGAATAAACCATGTCTGTACAGTCGTCTGTAGACTGTGTGTCTGGAGACAGCTGTTCCAGTGGCTGCGGTAAGGTCCCGTGCAAGACTACCTGTAATACTCCATCGCCGTCTGAGGGCACTGATGGTGAGATATCGGTCTTCTTGTGGTGTTGCACATTGTGGGCGTCCCGTACTGTAGCGCCTGGACACGTTTCCGAGTCTGCTGGGGTCGTTGGCATAATCTTGAGATCGCACTTTAAGGGTCGGCCGCTGCGGCCGAGCGGTTCCAGGCGCTTCAGTCCGGAACCGCGCTGCTGCTACGGTCGCAGGTTCGAAGCCTACCTCGGGCATGGATGTGTGTGATGTCTTTAGGTTAGTTATGTTTAAGTAGTTCTAAGTTCTACGGGACTGATGACCTCATATGTTAAGTCCCATAGTGCTCAGAGCCATTTGAACCACACTTTGTGGCACTCGGAGGGCCCGTTCTACGACCTGCTGTGTTCGACCAGCCTCCAGTCTCCCTAGTATTCTAACCCTCATAACGTCATCAATGTTTGTTCTTTGAGCCATTTTCAACACACAGTCACCATTAGCTCGTCTGAAAACGTCTGCACACTTACTCGCTGCACCGTACTCTGACACACACCTCTCCGTATGTGGACTACTGCCAGCACCACCGCATGGTCATATCCCGAGGTGATTTAAACCCGCAAACCGCCCACCAGAGCGTTTTTTCACCATGTATCAGTATTATCCTTAATTTATGAGCATGAGTGTACTTTTGCTGCTGTGCTGATGATCATCATGTTCCCAGTCCAACGAAGAACCACAGGTTGTCAAACGGAACTTGAGTTTGTTTCAGCACGTACACCGAATATTATGCCTTGCCGTGAAGATCCTGAGATTTGATTTTTTATTGCAGCTGTGAATGGGTTTTCTTAAATCAAGGTAAATGATCAGATTTACCGGCAACTCATAGAATATCAACAGTGCAATTACTTAGAATAGCGGTGCAGAACGTGGGGTGGTGGTAGCACCGCCCTCTGCGACTTCATTAGGAAGTGAACGCCATTCATGTAGGAACGCCACTCTCATTAGTGGAGACCGTGTGTACCAGGAAAAAAAAAATCATATTCTGCAATGTTGGTACGTTCTCCGCTGAATCGAAACTAGGCTGTCGGCTGTCTTAAATGGAATGGACCGGCAGACACAGAAGTACTATGATTCGGGATACACACACAAAAAGCAAAATTTTCTTCAACAAAAGGATTATATTATTTGTCATGGACTTTGAGCTTTGGGAGAAGTTACTCTGTGATAGTGCTGTACAAACTATAAGTTTCGTACTCACTCAAGACTAAACATCTGATTATAGAAGCTCAAATACGAGAAAAAAAAAGAAAAAAAAAGAAGAAGAAGAGGGAAGCACTTAGCTAACCGTGAGACTTAGGATAATAATATATTTCTGTTAATAAACAAGCTAATACTGCAGTATTACGTTAATGATGCTAGTTTTTATTTTCCAAAATAGAAGGAAGCACAATTCCCAATGAAAACTTAACCGTTTTTGTAGAGACTTCCTTAACATCATCAAGAGGAAGTTGACGTGACTACTCTGTGTACCTGTACGAAACTCTGATTTCCTTGGAATGTCACAAAAATAATCATGCTTGATAATGTGCGAAAAGCGAGACTCTTAAAGAGCTGTGCTGATGTAGCAGAAAAATTTTTACAGATTCAATATTTTAGGCTGTTTCTTGTAGGAAATGAAACCTGTTGTCCTACCTGTATTTTTATACTGTGACAATACTTTCACCCACAAAAATACATGCGTCAGGATTTTTCAAGTATCGCACGTAACGCGCCGTTATCAGCAAGTAGCGTCAGAAAATAACAACAGGAAATACGTAAGAGAAATTCTAAAGAGATGCTATCCTCTAGCTAGAAAGCAGTTGTGTACCGAATAGCACGGTTGCGAGTATTTCCACAAGTACTGCTTTCAGTTCCAACATCATAAATAAGTAAAATCAGCCTAGTCAGTTTTCCATTAGCAGGAACGCTGCTGGGAGTTGAGAGATCCAAGAACAAAGGCAATGAATTTGTCTCTATTTTAGCGAGCCCTTGTCTTGAGCCGTCTCCCTGACGGGTCCTTCTCTGTCTACTTCAAAGGCAGTGCAAGAGCTACAGATCGTTGTTTGAAGCCCGCGTCTCATAGAAATGTAGGCGACAACTGCAATTTAAGCCTTCTTCTCATTTTTAATAGAGATTCAGTAGCAAATTTCACAATATTCGTCTACTTGCATAGCAAATAATACCCGTTGTAGGTGAAACGATCCCTAACGTTAAAGTTCACTGAGTCGAACAGAACGTTTGTTATACAACATCATCATTTTCATAACGCTAAGAGAGTTTCTTCCCTCACCCGTCTGTAGTACATACATCAAAAAATGTTTTGCATCACCTCGGTTCCGAGAGTTCCGGAACCTGTACAGAAAATTGGAATAGACGGCATTTATGAATGCCTGTACTCATCGTGGCATACTATCCACGAGTTCATCAAGACACTGTTGGTCCAGATTGTCCCATTCCTCAACGGCGATTCAGCGTAGATCCCTCAGAGTGGGAGGTGGGTCACGTCGTCCATGAACAGCCCTCTTCAATCTATCCCAGGCATGATGGATAGGGCTCATGTCTGGAGAACACGCTGGCCACCGTAGTCGAGCGATGTCGTTATCCTGAAGGAAGTCATTCACAAGATGTGCACTATGGGGGCGCGAATTGTCGTCTATGAAGATGAATGCCTCGCCAATATGCTGCCGATATTGTTGCACTATCGGTAGGAGGATGGCATCGTACAGTACGGCGCCTTCCATGACCACCAGCGGCGTACGTCGGCCCCACATAATGCCAACCCAAAACAGCGGGGAACATCCAGCTTGCTGCACTCGCTGTGTCTAAAGCGTTCAGCCAGTCCGGGTTGCCTCCAGACACGTCTCCAACGATTGTCTGATAGGAGGCATATGCGACACTGGTCCGAGAAGAGGAGTCGTAACACGATGTCCTCTGGCAGCAAGAAAAGCATTATTCAACATGGCGGCGTTGCTGTCATGATCATCGACAGCTCCTGTCTCTCTCAGTATCTCCTCCATGTCCAAACAACATATCTTTGGTTCACTCCCAGACGCCTGGACACTTCCGTTGTTGAGAGCCGTTACTGGCACAAAGTAGCAATGCGGACGCTATCGAACAGCGGTATTGACAGTTTTGGCATGGTTGAACTACTGGCAGCAGGAGCCGTGTACCTCCTTCCTGGTGAAATGACTGGAACTGATCGGCTGTCGGACCCCCTCCGTCTAATAGGCGCTGCTCGTGCATGGTTCATTACATCTTTGGGTGGATTTAGTGACATCTCTGAACAGTCAAAAGAACTGTGACTGTGATACAATATCCACAGTCAACGTCTATCTTCAGGAGTTCTGTGGTTATGCAAAACTTTTTTTTATGTGTGTACATGTGGCTAAAAGAATTACAGTTACTTGACCAAGTTTTCAAATGATTATTGCTAAATAATTCTCTATCCAAATTTTTGATTGGTTTTAATGACACTTGTGACCTTTAATGTCCATCTAAATGTAGAGCAAGAGAGGATGAAAACTTAAATTTTTTACTCATCAGTTCTCTGACTAGTTCGATGTGGTCCACCACAATTAGACGCTATACAGCTCCCTCTACTATCATGGACTATCCAGTGATGTGTTAGCAAGTACCTTATCATCCTATCACTTAATTTTGCAGTTGTTTTCAATATATAGTGTGTTTCTGGATGAGTGGACAGTATTGACGGATATGACAAGAACTATCGTTCGAAGCAAAGAAGTGTAGTAAACATGAGCTCTAAAATGCACTTCCTTATCTTCGGTACTGTGAAACATATCTCTTCTACTGCTAGCTATGCGGCTGGTCCTGGCGGAGGTTCGAGTCTTCCCTCGGGCATGGGCGTGTTTGTTTGTCCTTAGGATAATTTAGGTTAAGTAGTGTGTAAGCTTAGTGACTGATGACCTTAGAAGTTAAGTCCCATGAGATTTCACACACATTTGAACATTTTTTTTGAACTGCTAGCTCTATGCTTTTCGTATTTCTAAAGGTTTCTATAGGTGTCAAAAAAGTTCCCGTAAACATGCGTTCTGAAGTGCATACTTTAAGAGCTATGAGCAATTGTTCATCTTCCTACTGCAAAACACATCTCTTCGACACAGCCTACGATTCATTTCCATCCAGTATTATGCTCCAGACCTACATTCTCAGAAATTTCATCCTCAAAATATGTCATTGTTTGATATTATTACATTTCTTTTGCCAAGCAATGCCCTTCCTGCCTGAGCTGAATTGTTATTTATGTCCTCCTTGGTTCGTCAGTCATACGTTATATTTCTTTCTAGGTTGCAGAATTCCTTTCACTTCGTGTACTTCGTGGTCCTCAGTTTTGACGTTCAGTTTCGCACTAATATGCGTTCTGCTACTCATTCATTCTTCGATTTATTCTTAACCCACAGTTTGTGCTTGGTAGACTGCCCATTTCATTCAGTATGTCCTATAACTCTCCCTGTCTTTCTCTTTCCTAGCAATATCATCAGCGAATCTAATAAATGATAGTGTTTCCCCCTGAATATTAAACCGACTGCTCAACCGAGCTTCGATGCTTCGATGTAAAAATTGAGCAGTAAGGAAAAAAGACTGCCTCCCTGTTTTATATCATTTTTGTATGCGCATTTAGTTCGAGTTCTTCCATTATTACTGTTCGTTCTGTGTTCTTACACATACCTCATACCATCCGTCTTTTCCTGCAACGTACACCTATTTTCCTGAGAATTTCGAACACCTTGCACCGCTTTACATTTTTCCACTTTGAAAATCCTTCGAACGTGTCTTTATTTTTCTTAAGTCTTGCTTCCAGCGCAACTGATGGTATTCCTTCAGTCTCATAGATTTTACGCACCAACTTGAACAGCCGTTTGGTTGCTATTTCCCTCAATGATTATAGTTATATCGAAAGAATGGTATCCATGTCTTCCGCCTTATTTAATACAAATCTTCCGAATGCCTGACAGAGTCTAACGGTAATATTGGATCCCTTAGTTCCTGCTGATCGACTTCAGTTTCTTTTTTTTTTTAATATTGCATTGAGAAAATTAAAATCGTATTTGCATGATTGGCCCGGAGACGCGAGGGTTCATTTGCCTAATTGGAAGGGTTTGTCCTCTCCTTGCGGGACATCAGCGCCTTTGTTCGCGAAATGTGGGATTTGTGTGTTAATTTACCTGATACATGTAGATGACTGAAATAGCTGGGTGTGTGAAGTGCGTGATCATGTTTGCGAATGTGAAAGCCAGTGCCGGCATGTAGACAACTCCCGTCGGATAGGACCAAGAGGTTCGCCGAATTTAACATCCCCATCCGAGCGGCAGACCACATGCCCTCACTCCATGAGACACTGTGGAGATGTCTGGAATGTAATGTAGGACGTTTTAGTCACCACCGCTCACCCTTTTGCCTGAAAGGAAAAGGGGAAACTGCCAACAGCGGTGGCATACCTGGAGACGCCTGGCGCTGCTTAACTTCGGTGACTGTCGGGAAGCGGCGTAATCAACGAGGCAAGGCCGTTGGCTACTTCCTCTGGCACGTCAGCAGACAGTTCCTCCCCCTCATAGAGACCTACAGTGTATTATTTCCCTGCCCCCCTCTTCCACTATTAGAATAATAATTAAAATATTAATCCAAAGAATATAGCGCCGAGGTATGAGCAATTCAGTATCTGCGGACACTTTTGCTCCACTTTCTCCGCGGAACTAGGACCGCAAATAAACACGAAAGTGCCGGCCTACTTTTCACCGCAGGCAAGTACTGCGGCGGCAGCAATTACGCGCTTTCCCGCGCTGCGCCATCGACGCGCGGCTATCGGCCTTCCGGCCGGGTGCGCTCACACGCCTTGGCCGAGGCCTTCGCCAGTCGCCCCGCGCATCTGTCCACGCTAACGTGCTCAGCCGCGCGGAAGCTCGATACAAATATCGCGCCAACTGCATCGCCCCGCCGATTGTCCAGTCAGGCGTAAATTTTGTGATACATGACGACGAAATAAAAGCGGACTGCTTCCTCTTCGGCACACAACCCACGTCCGACGCCGGGGTCGTTTACGCAATCCTTTTGATTTGGCGCGCCACCCTAAAATATAAACTTTCATGACGGCACAGAAAGATGGAAGGCATTTATAAGTGTTTCGGCCATTACAATAGATTAACAATTATTTTAGCTCTTTAATTTCATGAGCAACTGCAGATATCAAAGCGAAATTTTTGGTAAATAGAACAATAGTACGCAGAGGGATGCGTAATTCATACTCACTCCGTCTTCAAGCCACGAGTGACCTACCGGGACCATTCGACCGCCGTGTCGTCCTCAGTGCGGATGGGAGGGGCGTGGGGTCAGCACACCGCTCTCCCAATCGTTATGATGGTATTCTTGGCCGAAGCCGCTACTATTCGGTCGAGTAGCTCCTCAATTGGCATCACGAGGCTGAGTGCACCCTGAAAAATGGCAACAGCGCATGGCGGCTTGGATGGTCACCCATCCAAGTGCCGACCACGCCCGACAGCGCTTAACTTCGGTGATCTCACGGGAACCGGTGTAGCCACTGCGGCAAGGCCGTTGCCACGTAATCTATACATATTATCAAAATGTATTTATTATGTTCCATATTTCAATCAAACGTGATACTCTTATCACTTACTGTTTGCAAAGAATCAGTGTGGGATTTACTACCAGTCAAAGAGTGAGAAAGAAGCGTAGCTCACAACGCACAAATAGCCAGAATGCAGTCATCCAGTATTTGAGGATGAGAGCGCTTAGTGACTTGCAACAGACTTTAGACATAATTTTGAACCTTTACGAAACATTTCTCGCTGACAGCCCTCACAGAATTATGAAAGAGAAGAAGTTTCTCGCTTACTATATTTTCGCTGTTCATGGAGTAAAAGTACCGCAAAAGTCACGTAGTTTCAGTTTATTATTTCTTTACTACTAACAGTATTCTACCAACATTTTGCAGACAGCTCACGTGTACCACTGAAGGTACCAGCAAAATTATATCACTCTAAGAGACGTAGTTTTGGAGATACGACAATAACAATTGGATGCATGAGAAACTACCGAATCATGCATAACATTTTAGTGTATTAATTCTTTATTACTTGATATAAAAGTTTTCTGGGTTTGGTACAGCGTCATAATGTAAAAAATTACTGCTGCTATAGAAAAACCAACGTTTCGGCCACGATTGCAGCGGCCTTCTTCTTTATTAATATTTGTATTTCACAGACAGTACTCACATATACCACTGGAAATACCTCAAAAATTATGTCATTGTACGGCATAAAATGTAGGAGACATGACGTAAAAAATATGGAGCTGCGTGAAAACGAAACTACACGACGAATTTCGATACAGACACAGATAAAATGTGTACAAATATGTACGGAATATGTTACATGTACAAAGGGCGTTCAGAACGTTTTGCACAGTCGTCACTAATTTTTTTTTTATTTTTAACAGGAGCAGAATGAAATTTTTTGTGAACATACTTGGACCGTTTAGCTATACATTGAGCCTACTCAATGTAGCTTCTATCAGCTTGACGCATCTGGCCCAACGTTCTTTCCATGATGTAAATGCAAATCGGTAAAATTCTGGTGATTGACACAGGAAATACGGTCTTCCTCACTATCATATGTTCAGTTGGGCCTTCAGACGACCAAAGAGGTAAAAATCAGAAGGAGCCAAGTCCGGACTGTAGGGAGGATGAGGAACAACTTTCCAACCCATTTTCTTGATTTTCTCCTGCGTCATAAGGACTGTATTGGGTTTGGCATTGTCGTGGTGTAGTCTGTCGAGTTGACCCTGAAGGTTGTGGTCTGTGGTTCTTGATGGAACGTTGTACCTTTTCCAATGACAAACAGCAACGGTCCCGGCTAATTGTGGAGCCAGGTTCCAAAAAGTCAATGAAAATGACACCACACTCATCCCAGAAGAAGGAAGCCATCACCATTAGGCCTACTGTTCGTGAAAGTCTTGGTTTCTTCTTCCGAGGGGAATCCGAATGATGCCACTGCAGGGACTGGGTTTTGCTCTCAGGTTCGGGCAGAAACAACCATGTTTCATCCTGGGTAATTATGCCGTCAAAACACTGTTTTCACTCTTTAGTCAAGGTCTTCATGAGACCCTCGCACACATTCTTCCTCATCGTTTTCATTTCTCTTGTCAATAATCTAGGCACCCAACGTGCACAGACTTTTCTGTACCCTAGTGACTGTACCAGTGATATTACACTACCCAATGACAAACGAGTCATTTCAGCAAGCTGTCGTGACGTCACACATCTGTTATTTTGGATGATTTGATCAATGGTCTCCTTATTCATATCACACACTGCCATCGATGGTCTACCGCATCGTGGATTCTCCAGTAGAGAGAAATCACCTTCCTTAAACCTCTGCAACCACCGATGGATACTGCTGCGATCCACTGTGTCCTCCCCATAAACAGGGAGCAACTTCCTGTGAATCGATGTGGCAGAGGCATCGCCGGTCTTGAAGAGGAACTCTATCACCGAGCGTTGTCGCAAGCGTCCATCTACTTCACGGTCCATTATGGCTCACCTGTAAATAAAAGAAAATACTTTTATACACTAACTTGTAGCTAAATGTTGCAAGTATGTTCACAAAAAAATTCAGTCTCCTCCTGCAAAAAATAAAAAAAATTAGAGACGACTGTGCAAAACTTTTTTAACGCCCTTTGTATATTACATGGAACACGAGCGCACGCGGGTAAAGCAGTGGGTAAAACGCTCCTCCTATTCTCGTGGGTCGATTTGAAAATAATTTGATAAACATATCATTCACTATCCGAAAAGAAAGTCTGTGGGGGTAAGCACCAGCAACTTCCTATTGTGGTGGAAGTGATAACATGGAGAGAGCTCGTGTGAGGGGGCGGGGTGAGGACGGAGAAGAAAATGGACAGCCTGAGAGGGGAAGAAAGAGATGGACAGAGAGCGGGAACGGTCAATAGGCAGAGAAAGGGAAAAGTCCGAGATGGATAAAGACGTGGGTAAAGGAGGAGACGATCAGAGAAAGGAAAGAGGAAGAGAAAGACAGAGAGGAGGATATGACAAGCGGGAAAGGTGACGAGGAGACGGAGAGGAGGAGGTGGGCAGAGATCGAAAAGGAGGAAATGGTGGGTTGATAGTTCATTGGAATAAATAAACACCTGGACAACGCTGGGCATTCAGTTGCTTTTAGTGTGTAGTACATACTCCAATATCTATTATAACCAATATACTGATCCATGATATTTGTAATCGAACAGTGTATTTTTGGAGGTATTAGAACTTTCTTTACGAGAAGAGTACAGTGATATAGTGCTTGTTATTGATGGCTTTAAAACTTTTTGAAAAATTATCTTAGAGATGATTAACAACTGAGAGATAAGGCATTCGATCCCGTAATACTGATGGAAGCACCACCAAGCGAAACTCCCAATCCGGACTCCGTTGTTATACCAAGCATCCCGACTTTTTAGGTTCTAGGCGCTTCAGTCTGGAATCGCGCGACCGCTACGGTCGCAGGTTCGAATCCTACCTCGGGCGTGGATGTGTGTGATGTCCTTAGGTTTAGTTAGGTTTAAGTAGTTCCAAGTTCTAGGGGACTGATGACCTCAGCTGTCAAGTCCCATAGTGCTCAGAGCCATTTTTGAACCGACTTTTTATTGTTTTTACTAATAAGAGTCGTACAGCAACTGCCTATTATCATACACTGATTGAAATTGAGTGTCTTACACCATGAACATCCTCTGGTTGGCCATCATAGCCTGGATAATTTAGAGGGAAGCCCAGTGCAGTTTTTTTTTCGGCCGACGCTACTACACTGATACGTGTTTCCGCCCCTGTGGGACGTGGTGATCAAAATTCCACCAGCTTTTGGACGTTGGGGGTGGTCGAATCATTGGCACGAGGGACAAGGGAGGATATATTGGAGAGTCAGATTAGAGGCCATAGGAGAGGGAGTGTTCATTGCGGTTGACAAAGCATAGTTTCTAGTAAGGTCGAAGCGGAGTGCGACAGTGACGTTGTCTGGCCGCGGTGTAGGTGAAACCAATTCAATTGACGGATATTTTTGCCTGCCATCCGATTCCTCTGTGACAGCTCTAGAGTCATTCAAAGTAAGTCTACGGTCAGTAGCGCGTAAACACGCAGATCATGCAATGCTTGTTCGAAGTAACTTTAACCTACGAAGTGCACACTGTCGTGGTTAAAGATTCATTGCAGAGGATACAGGCAGAGAGTCGTGCGAAATATTATTTAGCACGTTTTCTGAAAACTGTCTTGAACAGCTAGCTCGGCAGCCCACATGCAGTGAATATATCTTAGACCTTGTAGCTACAAACAGGCCGGATCTTATGGACAATATCAGTATAAAAAAGGGACTTAGCGATCATGATGTCATTATAGCAACTACGGTCACGGAAGACAACAAATTAGTCAAGAAGGCTAGGAGGGTTTTTTTGCTAGACAGAGCAGAAAAAAATGGTTCAAATTGCTCTGAGCACTATACGACTTATCGTCTTAGGTCATCAGTCGCCTAGAACTTAGAACTAATTAAACCTAACTAACCTAAAGACATCACACGCATCCATGCCCGAGGCACGATTCGAACCTGCGACCGTGTCGGTCGCTCGGCTCCACACTGTAGTGCCCAGAACCGCACGGCCACTCCGGCCGGCAGACTGAGCAGACGAGTTGTTAGCATCTAGCGGGTTAACTTGTAATACCGAAAATGCAAATAAAATACCTTCTACACCATCCAAAATTTTCGCCGTTTAATATCCATTGATAACTTGTGCTGTACTTTTGATTCTGAAGCTCTAAGCTTTATTGCAGAAACTATGTTTAATACGTAATCGACATAATAGTGTATTTATTTCTGACTGTACATGACTGATTGTAATTATAAATATTGTAAACTGCTGGGTAGTAGCCAAGTAATGTATCGATAGCAAAGACGAAATGATAGATGTGCCGCTGTTTATCTCCGCGTGTGGGGGGGTCTCTGTCGCATAGCGGGCAGCGGGGAGGCAGAGCAGCTTGCATTATGAAGGAGTGGGGAAGTGTTTGTTGGGCGCTCCAGCCGACGAGGTGTGCAGTTATGCTCGCATCAATGTAGACGCGCCTGAATCGTTACTCCGCAAGTATTGAAAGCACGGTAGGAGTGGAAAGGCGGAGAAAACTGCAACTCTAACTATTGCGTCTCCCATAATTATCGGTGGCTCTGGAGACGACTCTGGGTTGTCGTCGAACAGCAGCAGCAGCAGCAACAACGGCAGCTCAGCATTGTCGTCGGCTACATTCTTCGCCGTCCGCACAGCTACAACTTCGTAAGTCTGTTAAGTGAAAAATTATAAACTTACGTAGGCATTATCCAACAACATTTCCTTCATGAAGTATGGCTAGGCTGAATAACAAACTACAATAGTTAAAACTTGTGGGACACCTGTGTTGTCATTGACCTCAGACATTATTGCCGATCAGTGTCCCTTTCCTTTCCATGCAATCACCGAGTGCCGTGAGAACATGAAAATTGCCTAATTATATGCTGCCAGTTTTATATGTTTTCTAATGACCAATTTCAGTCTAAATTTTCTACCTCAGTAACCGTTCATTCTTCTATTGCATAACAGAGGCTACTTAAGGTAACGTAAAATTTCACTGGAAAGTTTAGTAAGTGAAGATAAAGCACAAATAATAGTGCGCAATTTCGTTTATTCTGTATTAGGTTAGCGAGTGACTTCCGATGGCTTGGTATGTATTTTATTGTTGTTATTTCAAAAATAAAATCAATCGATCATTTGCTTAAAGTAAATTCAGTTCAATCTTTCAATAATCAAAAGTAAATTGCTTGCCTTTTTCTAAATTTTGCATTACATTACACTGAGGTTACTGAAAGTTTTTTTTACGTAACAAAGCTTAAGTTAAGCCAGTCATTTATTTATCCAGTAACTTCGTTTAATTTTACTTTCAAAATTAAATATTTCAGAATAAGTAACTGCTAACTCAGTGCTTTATGATTCATTTATTTTCTCGTGAACTGTTGTGCTGTGGATATTCGTGACAACCTTCTGTTGCCATACCAGTGATCATTTTCTTAAATTTCTTTCACATCACCTTTCTTAAGATTCTGGGGATTCATTACCTAGCGCGCTAACGACCGTTTAATTATTCCCCTCTTTAACAAATCAGTGTTTTATTTGTGTTATCAGTGATTTCTATAGTATATATTACGTGGTACCCTTTTTCCCCTCTGTGAAGTTAGAGAGCGATTACACTATACTCCACCCATTTCAAAATATCAACAGTATTTAGCTTAAGTTAAGAACAGGTTCTCCCTTCAGCAGAATGTGTTGTACATTTTCCTTCAACTAAACGCAGTTATTTTCCTTCAGTAACGACGGCCTTACTCACTGTAAAATTTCATTGAGCACATGCGATCACGGTGGGTTATATAGCAATCCAGTATGCCGATTAGGAAGCGGGAGGATACAAACTGACGTCACTTAGTTCCAGTAAGATGGACATACATGGATTATGGCCAAAGTTCAAGCAGACTGTAAATCATGGTCTGGGGAGCTAATTGCCTAGTAAGTGGGTCAAAGATGGAGAAGACCCGCCATGGTTTAATAACGAAATTCGGTAGATGCTAAGGAAGCAGAGGCTGTTGCACTCTCAGTTCAAAAGAGAATGCACAAACGACGGCCAGCAAAGGTAAGGAGATATTCCTGCATCTGTGTAAAGATCTATGCTCGAAACACACAACAACTACCACTGTCATATCTTACCAAAAGATGTGCAGAGAACCCGAGAAAATTCTAGTGCTATGTAAAATCGCTTAGAGGGTCTAAACCCCATTTAGTCCCTTGTTGACCACCCGGATGTGGCAATTGTAGATAGCAAAACGAAAGACGAAGTTTTAAATTTCACGTTCAACGCGTTGTTCACACAGGTGAAACGTGCAATCATACCGTAATTTGACCATAGGAAAGACTTCCGTATGGACGACATAGTAATAAGCATACCTGGCGTAGAGAAACAACTGAAAGATTTTAAACTAAATAAACCACCTGGTCCGGATGGAATCCCAGTTTGATTTTACGAAGAGTATTCTACGGCGTTCGTCTCTTACCCAACTTGCATTTATCATGAATCTCTCGACCAGTACAAAATACCAAGCTACTGTAAAAAACCGCAGATGACTCCTGTGTGTAAGAAGTGTAAAAATAACGGACCCGCAAAATTACAGACTAATATATTTAACACTGATTTACTGCAGGATTCTTGAAAATATTCTAAATTCAAATATACTAAATTTTCTTGAGACCGAGTAGCTTATGCCACGAACCAGCATGGTTTTAGATAGCATCGCTCGTGCGAAACTCAGCTGGTCCTTTCTCACATGATGTGTTGCGACCTGTGGATGAAGGGCAGCAGGCAGATTCCGTATTTCTGGATTCCCGGAAAGCATTTCAGACTGTGCCTCACTGCAGGTTGTTAACGAATGTACGAGAATATGGAATAAATTTACAGATATTTGAGTAGTTTGAAGGTTTATTAAGTAATAAAATCCAGTATTATGTCCCCGACGGTGAGCGTTCATCAGAGACCAGAATATCGTCATGAACGTCCCAGTGAAGAGTGACACGACATACATAAATACTACGGCAGACAGGGCAGGCAGCACTGCGGTGTACGGAAAGATGTCGAAGTTGGGTACAATAGCAGGATAACTGTACCCGAGTTATATGGATAGCGTCTTTGATTAAAAATCAGCCCAGGTTCAAAACTCCGCCACCGCTTAAATGTTGATTAATAATCAGCATCGGCGGCCGAAGAATTACGGCATCAAACGTCACCCTCATTGTGCCAACGGTCTTATCAAAGAGGGTGCAGGAGCGGTTAGAGGTTCAGGGTACTCTCTTGCCCTTGGGGTGGAAAACTGTCCCTAAATACGGACGAATCAGCAATGATCGATGGCATGAGGATGCAGGAAGGTATAGGAACCACTGCATTAATGGCACGCAACATATATCCACAGAACATGTGGCCTGTAATTGGAAAAAGTGTCGATCTCTCCATTTGGCAGAAGATTCCAGAATAGTCCCCTATTCTGTTCTCCGGAAGAAGACTGCCAAGGGGAAGGAGACCACAAGAAAAAGATTGAATTACTAACGAGAGGATAACGTTCTACGAGTCGGGGCGTGGAATGTCAGAAGCTTGATAGGGAAGCTAGAAACTGTGGAAAGGGATATGCAAATTCTCGATCTAGATATGATGGGCGTCAGTGGAGTGAAGTGGAAAGAACACAAGGATTTCTGGACAGACGAGTATAGTCCTATACACCGGATATACACGGAAAAGCCCGGGAGATACGGGAAGATTTCAGTTAGATTACGTAATGTCCGGACAGAGATTCCGAAATCAGATACTGGATTGTAAGGCGTACCCAGTAGCAGATATAGACTCGGATCACAATGTAGTAGTGATGAAGAGTAGACTGAAGTTTAAGAGATTAGTCAGGAAAAATCAATACACAAAGAAGTGCAGTAGAAAGTATAGTTGAAAAGGAATGGACATATCTAAAAAAGGGAATCACAGAAGTTGGAAATAAAAACATAGGTACAGAGAAGAAACTATGGTAACAGAAGAAGTACTTCAGTTGATCGTTGAAAGGAGGGAGTACAAAAATGTTAAGGAAATTCAAGAATACAGAAATACAAGTCGATGAAGAATGAAATAAATACGAAGTGCCGGGAAGCTAAAACGAAATGACACCATGAAAAATGTGAAGAAATCTAAAAAGATATGATTGCAAGAAGGACTCTCTCAGCATATAGGAAAGTTAGAAAAATCTTTGGTAAAATCAAAAGCAAGGGTGGAAACATTAAGAGTGCAACATGAATTCCATTGTTAAATGCACAAGAGTGAGCGGATAGGTGGAAAGACTACATTGAAGGCCCCATCTGAGGAGGAAGGTTTGCCTGATGTGATACAAGAAGAGACAGGAGTCGATTTAGAGGCGAAAGATTATCCAGTATTAAAATCAGAATTAGATTTTAAGACAGCTTTGGAGGACTTAGGATCAAATAAGGCAGAACGGATAGATAAAATTCCATCAGAGGGAGAAAGGGACAACAAAACGACTCTGAACGTTGGTATCTGACTTTCGGAAAAATACCAACCACACAAATACGAAGACTGCAAGAGCTGACAAGTGCGAGAACTATCACACATTCAGAAAAATAGCTCATGCGTCCTAGTTGTTGACAATAATAATATAAAGAAGAATGGAAATGGAAACTGAGCATATGTTGGATGACGATTGGCTTCATCAAAACTAAAGGCACCAGAGAGGCAATTCTGATTTTCTGTTGGTAATGGAAGCAAGGCTAAAGAAAAATCATGGTACGCTCATAGCATTTGTCGACCTGGAAAAAGCATTCGGCAGTGTAAATAGGTGCAAGATGTTCGAAATTCTGAGAAGAATAAATGTAAGCTGTAGGGAGAGGCGGGTAATACACAATATGCACTAGAACCAAGAGCGAATAGTAGTAGTAGACGACCAAGAACGACCTGCTTGCATTATAAATTGTGTAAGACAGGAATGTATTCTTTTTCCAATACTATTCAGCTTCTACATCGAAGCATCAACGTTCGAAATAAAGGACTGCTTAGTTACATGACGGATTCAATGAAACGGAATGTCTATTGAGCACAGATTACAGATTAAGAGTAAAGCGAAGAAACACTAAATGAGTAGCAGAAAACAGATTCGTGAGAAATTGAACATCGAAATTGAGGACCACGAAGTTCAGGAAGAGAATGGAATTCTACTACCTAAGAAACTACGCACATAACGTATGACGGACAAACCAACTGTACAGTCTCTACATCGAAGAAGCAATTATGGAAATTAAAGATAGATTCAGGAGTGGAATTGAAATTCAAGGTAAAAGGATGTCAATGATACGGTTCTCTGATGACATTGCTATCCCGAGAGAAAGTGGAGAAGAATTACATGATCTGCTCAATGGAATGAACAGTCTAATGCATACAGAATATGGACTGAGAATAAAACGCAGAAAAATGAAATTTATGAGATATAACAGAATTGAGAATAGCGAGAAACTTAGCGTCATGATTCATGGTCACGAAGAGGATGAAGTTACGGAATTATGCTATCTAGGCAGCAAAGTAACCAATGACGGACGGAACAAGGACTCAAGAAACGACTATCAGTGGCAAAAAAGAGCATTCCTGCCCAAGAGATGTCTTCTAGTACCAAACATTGACCTTGGTTTGAGGAAGAAACTTCTGAGAATGTACTTTTGGATCACAGCATTGCATGGTAGTGAAACATGGACTGTGGGGAAACCGACAGAAGTGAATCGAAGAATTTGAGAATTAGTGCTACAGACGAATATTGAAAATTATGTGGACTGATAAGATATCGGTAAAATCTTGGATGAAACGGTAGATAGGCATCCGATCCAGATGGTACGGTTCGGATGCCCATCTGCTGTTCCATCCAAGATTTTACCGAGGAGTGACATGTTTTTACGCACACTTGTACCTTGGAATTCCTGACAAATGAAGTATTAGTTTTGTATGACCTGAAGATATACCTCCACGATATGGGTCAAACACAATAAAGTCAAACAATAAATAGCTTATTTGGACTTTCACTCGGTCTCAATGTAGACTATTTTTCCATCTCCTACTTTAAATTGTTTGTTTGTCCTTCACATTACGTACTTTTCATTTTAGTTATGTTTTCTTGCCTCACATGCGTTTTTGTCTATTAGTTTGTACTGATTGCACCTGATGACACATCTAAAATGCTGCAAAACCAGTCGAGTCTTTAAAAAGAGACTTACAGCTAAAGCCTCACTATGTCTTCTAAATGAAACGTTACACGGATTATTTCTGTCATACATATATCCTTTCTCATTATATTTGTTAGTAAAAATCAATGTCCTGTTTTGTTTTCTCCCTTGATGGAGGTTTTCACAGAAAACAGGAAATTCGTACATGTGGCTTTTCAGCTTATGACTATGGAATCTGAATTGGCAATAGCCACAGACGGGGCTCGAAGTTAGAAAGAGGAGAAGAGGAGATGAACAGAGGGCGCGGGGCAGGAATGGACTTAGACAAGAAAATGGAATAGACGAACAGAGAAAGGGAGAGGAGGAGGGGATAGAGGGGCGAGGAGTTGACGTTAAAGAGAGGGGAAGAAGAAGTTGGGCAGAGAGACGGAGGGCTCTAAATCAAATTCCCCTAGATATGAACAATTTTGGAAGATTGCTGCGTTCGCTAGTAGCGCTGTAAAGACGCAAAAGGCCATCCTGCGCAGTCGTGCGCAGAGTTGCCTGTAAAGTATCGGGCGTGTGCAGTGGTCAGCTCTTTAACCTCCTCTATATCATGGAACCTCACTCAGTGACTGTTGTTACAAAACACGGTAAGCATTTGTGATGGCTGCAATGAAGCCTGTTACTCTTGGAAAGCTGATGCATGTGCTTGTCTGTTATCGTATTTTTACGATGACCCTCTAACATTGTGAAACTGGTAAGATCGTATAATGCTGTAAAATGAATTTGCCACAGAACTTGTAACAATTTTTACTGTACTGTGGTGCTGTTATCAGATCTTTTATAAAACCTAGAACGTAGTCCTAGCTTTTCATAAAGGTTTGTCATAGATACTTGACAGTGTAATAGGGGTTAAAGGGATGCAGAGGTGGATGGTTCTGCATTTGTTAATTGTCAGTCCTATACTGTACACTGATGAACACAACGCGATAAAACATACGGTGTGGAAGCTTCAGAACAGCCCGTAGTCTCTGCTTTGTAATGATGGTCGTAATTTAAGACAGTTTAGTCTATGAGTGTGGCCAACACCATTTCACGGCAAATGATATTGACTTCATTAAAAGACAATCTTTCACTGACGTAGTCGTCTCGGGCTTACATTCAGCCCGCATCTCGTGGTCGTGCGGTAGCGTTATCGCTTCCCACGCCCGGGTTCCCGGGTTCGATTCCCGGCGGGGTCAGGGATTTTCTCTGCCTCGTGATGGCTGGGTGTTGTGTGATGTCCTTAGGTTAGTTAGGTTTAAGTAGTTCTAAGTTCTAGGGGACTGATGACCATAGATGTTAAGTCCGATAGTGCTCAGAGCCATTTGAACCATTTTTGAGCTTACATTCAAACAAAAGCGTACCCTTGAAACAACATTTCGACAAGTTCTCCACGTTTTTAACTTGAGGCAAAGTGCCATGTTCCTGCAGCACACGACTGAATCGCCGGTGCTCCCACGGGAGATGATGAATGCGGACCAGAATCTGAAACTAATCGCCGGCCGCGGTGGTCTAGCGGTTCTGGCGCTGCAGTCCGGAGCCGCGGGACTGCTACGGTCGCAGGTTCGAATCCAGCCTCGGGCATGGGTGTGAGTGATGTCGTTAGGTTTAAGTAGTTCTAAGTTCTAGGGGACTTATGACCTAAGATGTTGAGTCCCATAGTGCTCAGAGCCATATGAACCATTTTTTCTGAAACTAATCACTTCTTACAGAATGCAATACGCCCGAAAATGGCGAGCAAAAAACTTGTCGAAGCGTCGCTCCACCTTGGGCTTGGTGCTCAGTTGACAACCTCATCAACGACGTCTTCCCTTCGAAGAATGCCATGATGTACACCACTTCATCTCCGAGACCTTGACGAACATGCTTAATTGACCGGATAGATAGTAACAACAAGGAGGAGGAGGATATTAGTGTTTAACGTCCCGTCGACAACGAGGTCATTAGAGACGGAGCGCAAGCTCGGGTGAGGGAAGGATGGGGAAGGAAATCGGCCGTGCCCTTTCAAAGGAACCATCCCGGCATTTGCCTGAAGCGATTTAGGGAAATCACGGAAAACCTAAATCAGGATGGCCGGAGACGGGATTGAACCGTCGTCCTCCCGAATGCGAGTCCAGTGTGCTAACCACTGCGCCACCTCGCTCGGTAGTAACAACAAGCATACCCTTTAGTACGACCTCTGGAACAGACCCATGAACGGAACGGACAAACGTACGAGGTCATTTAAGTAAGCTTTCTGGCCAAGAGCTGTCTACTTGTCTCGAAGATAGAATTCGAGTAAGAAGTTTCTGAGAATACACGTTTGGAGAACAGCATTGTATGTTTATGAAACATGGACAATGTTAAATCAGTAGCAGGAGAGAATCTAAGAATTTTTGGGTTAAAGTACTGCAAGCGAATTTTAAAATTTATGTGGACTGATAGGGTAAGGAACGAGAAGTTTCTCCGCAGGATCAGCGAGGAAAGGAATATACAGAAAACACTGACGAGAAGAAAGAACATCTGTTAAGGCATCAGACTAGAGGGAGCTGTAGAAAGTAAAAACTGTAGAGGAAATGAGAGATTGAAATACATCCAGCAAATAATTGAGGACGTTGGTCGCTATTGCTCCTCTGTGATGAAAATCATTGTTAACTTTGTCAGCTGTAGACCGTTGATAACGTACTGAATTGTGATGAACCTGTTAATGAATCATCATCTTGGATTTTTTCCCCATATGAGACAATGTGTTATTCTTTACTCCGAATAAATATTTAGTCTTTGTCTTTCTGCATTGAATCTCGGTTACTCTGCGTGGACACTTTTCCAACGTAATAATATACTCGTATGCTCATGCTTCATTTAGTCAAATTAATTCGAGACATCACGCAGGCATTCCTGTCCATCATTAACTTTGCTATCGACCCACATCGCTGTTCAAAATGACATACCTGATACTGTCAGTCACAGACTTTCGAAGACAGGTACGATACAGAACATCGTTCAAAAAGCTATGAATATGGAATCGGTTCCAGTGTTTATCAATTGTATTACATGTTAAACAAGAGCCGTATTTTAGGCGGATCATTTTGTCCAAATTTTTAGTCTGACGCTTGCTCTCACCAAACTCCATTGTATTCATGCTCAGAATATTTCCTGAGATCCTGCAACAGATAGTCTTTACGACTTCTGTTCCGTCAGCTGCATTAAGACTACAACAGGAATACAACCTACCGTGATTGATCTAATTAGAACAAACCAGATAGTCTTTACGACTTCTGTTCCGTCAGCTGCATTAAGACTACAACAGGAATACAACCTACCGTGATTGATCTAATTAGAACAAACCTCATAACTCTTGTAGCATTTTGTTTGTACAGTACACGATAATACTTCCGCTCGTTTAAGAGGTCTACATCTGGTTAAGTTCTATAGCACTGACGTATCAAATAAGGCGTACCGAATCTGTCACCGAAAGACGATAGATTTTGCATGATGGAGACATAATGAATGTTTGTATTAAATGCCAGAATCTTTTATCAGACGTTATATTGCCAAGTATTAGCTCACTAGCTCTTTTTTTATCGCTTCGATATTATCACTTAGAATTACACGAGCAATTTTGTAAACAGAACAAATATTTGTCTCACATTGCGAGTTTATGTGTAATAGTACTGGATTATATGAAATTAAACACAAATTTTATTGTATAGAGGCTAGCGACACATAAATTCACTTTTATAGAAGTTTTACTGCACTCGTGTCCGAAATTTTCGATGATTTCATTTGTAATTGCACTTTGCTTGTGATGAATGTTTTCAATGTGAAATCGAACGCTTTAATTAGACTAGTTTTAAAAAAATTTCAGTAATTTCGCTAATGAGACATCATTTGGTATTTATTCCGCCATGTGACAATTATCGCGTGGAGAGAAGCCAGGCATAACAGTACTAATGAATCCGTAATTAATGCATGGACCTTTTTTCCAGATCGTTTGGTATAAAGCGTCTATACCGGCAGCTGCGATTGATACTGATTTCTGTTGGTATTCCTATACAACACCGTAAATCCTAATTCTGATTTCAGCTGCATAACGTAATTTACTAATTTACGAATTTATCATCATAAATTAAAATCAAGCAAAAGAAATGACTAAAAAATAAAAGTCCGCGCTTTGAATGTTGCAAATGCATCGAATAACACTACACGCAATAGTAAGAATGGTTATTAAGAAGTACGATGAAATGTTCCTTCGGACATGCACACATCTCCGAAATACGAGGAGTGTTTTTTAAGTAAGTACCGTTTTGAAAGTTAAAAAAGACATGCTAAGATATCTCAATAATTTTATTTTTAGATGAAAGCCTGTACCTTAATCTACGCACTGACGCCACTACAGTCCGATTCTTCCTTGTTTACGTTGTGTACCGAGTGTTTAAGATGCCTCTGATAATCGTGAGTCCCACCGATTGTGAAGAACGGGCTGTTATAAGATTTCTTAGTGCTAAAGGCCTAAAAGCGATCGATATTCATCGTGAGATCTCAGCAGTTTACGGAGAAAAGATTATGAGTGATGGAACGGTAAGAATGTGGATGAGAGCATTTAAAGATGGCCGCACAAATATGCATGATGAATAACGGAGTGGACGTCCTTCGGTCGTTAATGAAGGTGAGAGAAAACAGACGCTTTACGATTTCCTCCTTGCGGGATGACTTTCCTAATGTTTCTCTTAGTGTTTTGTTTGGAATTGTGACCGAGAACTTGAATTACCGAAAATTGTGCGCTCTTTGGGTACCAAAAATGTTGGATGTGCACAAAAGCAAACGTTTAGACAGTGCACTGACTTTCCTTGAGCGGTACCACAACGACGGCGATGATTTCTTAAGCCAAATTGATACGGGCTATGAAACATGGGTGGCCTACGTCCCACCAGAATGAAAACAACAGTCCATGGAAGTTGAGCAAGGACATCGTTTTGTTGTAGGACAATGCCCGTCCGCATGTGGCGAATCAGACCAAAGATCTCATCACGCCTTTTCGATGGGAAACTCTAGATCATCCTCCGTAGAGCCCCGATCTTGCGCCCAGTGGCTACCATTCGTTCCTGCACTTGAAGAAACACCTGGGCTGTCAGCGTCTTCAGGACGATGACGAAGTCAAAACAGTGGTGATGCAGTGGTTAACAAGTCAGGCGACAGACTACTGTGAGAAGGGTATTCAAAAACTGGTACAACTTTATGACAAGTGCCTGAATATTGACGGAAATTATGCAGAAAAGTAGATTAAGGTACAGCCTTTCATGTAAAAATAAAATTAAGAGATATCTTAGTACGTCCTTTTTTAATTTCAAAACGGTACTTACTTACAAAACACGCCTCGTAATATTGCATCGTACCTCTTAATAAAATAAGCACTGATATTTCGTATTTATTCACCAATACCAGGCTCTCTTCTGGACGAGAATACACGAGTACATAAAGTATGAGGGCAGGTAGTGACTCATGGAGGACGAAATGTGGAAGTTTGGGTCTGGTTGCAATTCGAGCTCGGATAACCGAAGATGTTAAGGCGACTACTCCTCTCGCGTAAAGTGAAAAAACGGGTTCGAGTCGCGGTCTGGCACAAATTGTCACTGTCATTCCAATAGAGAGCTGTTGATGGTTCATATTCACAGGTGCAAAATACATTTCCTGTATTTCGTGGACATCCCAGCTATGGGAATCGTCTCCTCATGAATGACTCCTGTGTGTCACATACGCCACCTTCTGTATTTAATCAGTGAATCAGTCAACATTCCTCTAAAAAGTATTAAGAAATGTACATCGCCGTTCTTATTACACTGAGAAGTGTAGCAAGTTCATCTGTTTTAACATTACACTGAATTAATTATAAGAACTACATGACTAACAGTATGCAGTACGAGACAGCTAGTAAAGCAACATTATTTCAGTTCCTAACGTTATGAGAATGTTCCACAGAAAAAGTCACACAATCTTTTTCATTAGTTACTGCAGACAGTTGTAGCATGGGAGTGCATCAAGAACGTGACAGGCTATGCAATGCTGAAATGTGCTCATGATGGGCTCTTATTTTCTTCAGCAGATGATAAAATTAGGCCAGAATAATCCCACCTTGAGAGCTCAGGTTACCGACAGGCTTAAATCTGGTTACAAACCTTTTGATATCTACAGATTTGGATAAGATTGCAGATGTGGCTCAGACAACAGCCAACGCAATGCGGATGTGGATCTCTTTTGCCTTGGTCTCGCATAGTCACCACAAACAATGAATTGCGGCATTACGTATGACAGGAAAAAATTACAGGAGTAAATGTACTAAATTAAAAGCAGAGATTGTGAGAAAGGAGGCAAAAGTAGTTAATAATCCTTCATCAATAAGATACGGGACTTGATGAAGCTAAGCCAGCCTGGAAAACCGGTTGTGGAATTTGAAAGTAAGAGATAATGGAAAATGGAACTGCACTGTGCACGGTAAAGGACGTTAGATGTAGCGTGTATACAAAAAAGGAAAAATGAAAGGGAAGGCAAAAAGAGAGTAAGAGGGATGAGAGCAATAGTAATCAGTAGCGTAGCATCTTCTTCTTAGCCGGCCGGAGTGGCCGTGCGTTTCTAGGCGCTACAGTCTGGAACTGCGTGACCGCTACGATCGCAGGTTCGAATCCTGCCTTGGGCATGGATGTGTGTGACGTCCTTAGGTTAGTTAGGTTTAAATAGTTCTAAGTTCTAGGGGATTGATGACCACAGCAGTTAAGTCCCATAGTGCTCAGAGCCATTTTTTTTCTTCTTCTTAAGTTATATGTGGTTCTATGTTCTTAAATCAACGCTAGCACCGGGAAGATAGCTTACTCAGACCCTAGCAGCAAGTGTCCTCATAAGGTTCTGACGGGGCCCATTCCCGATCCGGAGCTACGCCAGGGAGATTTTGCCAGCTGTCCCTCTTCCTCGGCGACCGCGTATCGATTCCCAGTGGGAGCACGGAACACACGTGTTGCCGCCGCCCTCGGTAATTGCGGTGTCGACTAGAGGCGGCCTATCAGATGCTGGCACACCACTGTCCGCAGGCGATCGCTGGGACACTCCCCGTTAATGACCGCCGCACTGCTGCCCCGCACACACGCTCAGCTCCAGCCGCACACCCACGCAGATTTACTTTAATAGCTGACGCGGACTGTTAGTAAAGATAGCAGAAAAAAAAATCAATTGTATGTAATTTATGACACATGACAAAAGTTAAAAAATAAAAACAATACTAGTAGTTTCCCTTCTACTGTTGTGAAATTATGTTTTTATCTTATTACTTTTGAGATGAAAAAATAAAAGGGTTCTTTCCCTACTCCGGTCACTCTAGGGCGGTCTGAGGTCTACCCAGCCCTTGTGTAATGAGTACCGGTGTTCTCGCCCTCTAAGGGCCGCAGAAAAGAAAGGATGCAGTCTGTGTAAGGTCAGACCACAGCCTCGTCACTGGCTTGTGCCAATGACTTACATATATCAACACAACTGAAAAAAGTGGTTATTTAAGGCTGGCAACAGAAATCCCGAAAAGTACTTGAATGATTGACTTGAAATTTTGACTCAACACACTCTAAAGAACATTATAACAGAAATAGGCTACATATTCTTTTAAACACACATAACATAATGTCATATCATCATTTACGTGAGTCTCTGCCTCATTTAGACGCGAGGTCGGCCTTGTTACTATGGATTTGGCAATGTCAGTGTCTGAGGGTGGCCACATGCCCTTCCGCCACCCCCCCCCCCCCTCCTCACCGGTACGGAATTAGTGTCTAGTGTAAGCCGTGACATAGTGCGAACGTTTATCAAATGTCTGCAAGGCGTGTAACTGAGGCGGGACGTGGGGACTAGCCTAGCATTCACCTAGTGGTATGTGTAAAACCGCCTAAAGACCACATCCATGCTGGCCGGCACACTGGCCTTTCGTCGTTAATCCGCCAGGCGGATTCGATCCGGCGCTGGCGCGCCCACCCGAGTCCAGGAATCAGCGCATTAGCGCTCTTTGCTAACATGGCGGGTTCCATGTCTTAATGTAATATAATATGTTACTAAAAAGTTCATGATCAATTTATTTCAAGTTTTTAAACAGCATTCCGCAGAACATATGGACATGCAGAAGCTATATCTATCGTATGACACTAAAATTCAAATGCACTCTATAAAGGGGAAACTTAGTTACCAGAAACCTCGAAAAGTACTTGACCATGTTACTTAACATTCTTACACTGTACTCTAATGAACATTCGGGCATTGACAAGAATATATAATTTTTCTGTTAAAACCAACTGCAGAAAGAAGATATTGCACTATGTTGTGATAACTTGAGGATGCGGATAATCAGTTTGAAATACGATAGGAAACCATGTGAACCATTAGACAGTTTCTCATATTTCTGTTATTTTTCCTTGTACATAGTTTCAAACAAAAATTGGATGCCCAACATTGTGCCGTTTTGTTATATTCCACGCGTTCAGTTCTACAGGAAACACAAAAGTTCGGTTTGTAATTAGAATGCTAATACGATATCTGAATCGTCCGAAACTTTGTAATCCTACCGATTCACAAGTTAAAACATTGCGAAATAATGCCATTGAAGACACTGTTCTCACAGACCCAGCAGTTGGTAAGCTGTCTCTCATAACCCGTATTTACAATGGTCCCAACCGATTTACCCATTTATTTTAAGACACTTCATTTCCCAGTCAAGGTTACGTTTGCAGTAACAATAAACATGTAAACAAGGCTTGAGTTCAGAGTGAGGGGTAAGAGGACAGAGAGTAGAGTAAGGGGGCGGGGTTGTTAGGGGGCAGGAAATTGACAAAACAGGAGAGAGAGATGAGGGGAAAGGAGGTTAGGATGTATATCCAATTCCCATACATATCTAGAAATGGCAAAGCATTGTAACGTGCGCTAGTATATGTCTACGCCGGACGACTTGAGTGGCTTAGCGGCAACAAATTATCTTTCGCCGTGAACCAGTTTATCTATTAGTAAAAACCGTATCGAAATACCTACAGTAGTTCCTGAGAGAAGCAGTCACGTACAGAAGGGGTCTTCATGACATGTATATGTATACACACACACTTGATTATTATATTGGGAAGTTCCTTTTGCCTGAATGTGTATCGAATGTTTACGGTATTTTCACTTTTGCTGGTAATGTTTTACACTGCATGATTGTTACAAAATGGATAAGATATTGATAAATTTATCCAACCTCCCAAACTGGAAATACCTGGCACGATAATTAACATAATGACGAGACATGGCCTAAAGCTAATATGGTTTGAATTTGTTAATTTCCCGGTAGTCAGCGACGAGACATTGGTTACGGCTGTAGTCCGGAATCTCTGAGCGACGTAGAAACTGATTTATAAAGTGAAAAATCTAAAGGTAGTATAAAAAAATTGACGGGATTGTGGTGGCTGCAGACTTTAAATCAGAGACCATTCAAGATGCAGCTGGGAAGTGACTTCCGGCACTAATAAACATATTATCTAGAAAACAACTCAGGTTTCACATCTCTTTGCCTTACATGCTGCTCAGCGCCACAGCCTTAGGCTTATGGCAGAACAAAAAAGAATGCCGAGTGCTACTGCTGAGAGGACATCACCATCTTGCTACGTTGCTTGTAACGTCTCTTACCTACTAAGTACAATGATTTTGATTAGTGCATGTGTAGTATTATCATAGCCTACACCTCACTATTACACAGCTTACAGCTCTCCATTGGCACTAGATTATTAGTTATACAAAAACTCAAATGCGACGTACGCGTTACCGAAGAAGAAATGACTTGCCGTCAGCCAATGAGGTACTTCGTAGAAGTTTGAAAGCTAACGCACAGTGAGCAGGTAAATGATTGTACGCTACCATCTCTTCGCTTGTTTACCAAATGCTGGTGATGAAAATAACGTCCATGACTCGAATTCCAACCGACGCGAATGCAATCGAACTAGGGATTGTTTGATTGCACCAGTTTGATTGCACCAGTCACTCAAACATTTACCACGGTAAAATATCTGCAAGTGCACGTCTGAGACTATTTAGAGTGGGACTACCAAATAAATTAATGGAAAAGGAATAATTGAGATAACGCTATGGAAAGCGTGAAGAAACTTCATACCATCGATTCTCGAGAACTGCTGGGCAGCGCGAGACCATAACTATAAGTAGGTAGGAGTCATAGAAACGGCAGCTTTACGGATCCGTTCAGAGGAAGAACATGACGATGAGAATCACAGTCCAAATTCTGAGATCGCACGATCCAAGAAGAGCAAAACGATTATTTCTGCCATATATATGTCATAAGTAAGCCATGAATTTGAGCATATGTAAATGACGTAGGAGAATGATATATCTACTCTGCGCCATGCACCGTAGATAGCTTGCAGAACAAGATTGAAAGTAGAATGTAAATTTATATTTTGTAAAATATAGGGAAACTATTCAGAGAATAAGCTCATGGGGCAAACACTAGTCATACATTTAAATGGTCGTTTTCGTTTGCTGAGTACCATTGAGAGCGTAGCAGGCGGCCATACTACACCGCGAATGGGTGCGCGATTTATTGGTGTCTCAGTGCAGATTGTGCAACGTGTCTACAGAGAAAGATGCACCACTGTACCACTCAAAGCCATGTAACAACATCTATGAAAATTGGTAGTAAAAGTTCCGAAGAAGAGTGTCACTTCTCGTCACCAGGAATGAATCTGAAACCCGACAAAAATGCAGCTGTCTTTGAATGCATCAGCATACACTGAGGTGACGAAAATCAAGGGATACTTCCTAATACCGTGTCGGACCTATTTTTGCCCGTTGTAGTGGCGCAACTAGGCGTGGCGTGGACGTAACTTTCAGATATATTGAGCCATGCTGATTCTGTAGTCGTCCATAATTGCGGCCGGCCGGAGTGGCCGAGCGGTTCTAGGCGCTAGAGTCTGGAACCGCGCGACTGCTACGGTCGCAGGTTCGAATCCTGCCTCGGGCATGGACGTATGTGATGTCCTTAGGTTAGTTAGTTTTAAGTAGTTCTAAGTTCTAGGGTACTGCTGACCTCAGAAGTTAAGTCCCATAGTGCTCAGAGCCATTTGAACCATAATTGCGAAAGTGTCGCCGACACAGGATTTTGTGCACGAGGCGACCTATCGATTAGGTCCCCTAAATGTTCGATGGGATTCATGTCGGACGATCTGGGTGGTCAAATTATTCGCTGAAATTATCCTGAATGTACTTCGAACCAACATTAAAAATTGTGGCCCGGTGACATGGCGCGTTGTCATCTTAAAATATTCCGTCATTGTTTCGGAACATGATGTCCATGAATGACTGAAAATACTCTCCAAGTAGCCTAACATAATTTGGACCCAGTCATTCCATATAAACATAGCCCACACCACACCATATGGAGCCATTACCGGCTTGCACAGTGCCTTATTGACAACCTGATCCATGGCTCTGGCCACACCAGCCCATGGTTTTCCAGTCGTCTAGGGTACAACCGATATGGTTACGAGCCCAGGAGGGACGCTTCAGGCGATGTAGTACTGGTAACAATAGCACTCGCGTCCGTCATTTGCTGCCACAGCCCATCGACGTCAAATTTTACCGTCCTGTACTAACGAATACGTTCGTCACTCGACCCACATTGATTTTTGTGTGGTTATCTCATACAGTGTTGCTTTTCCGTTAACACTGACGGCTCGACATTAATGCCGCTGCTCCCGGTCGTTAAGTGAAGGCCGTCGGCCACTATGTTGTCCGTGGTAAGAGGTAATGCCTGAAATTTGGCACTCTCACTACACTCTTGACACTGTGGATTTCGTGATATTGAATTCACTAACGATCTCCGAAATGGAATACCACTTGCGTCATGCACCGACTACAAATGACAGCTCCGCCAATGCGCTGCCCTTTTATACATGGTGTACGCGATACTTCTACCATCTGTATATGTGCATATCACTATTTTATAAGTCATCTCAGTGTATCAGTCAATTTAACGAGCAAAGTTTCCAATGTTAATAGTATGGGGTTGACACGCGTAGTAGTGTACATCGCGGAAGGCCATTGCTTGCAGCCGGCCGCGGTGACCGAGCGGTTCTAGGCGCTTCAGTCCGGAACCGCGCTGCTGCTACGGTCGCAGGTTCCAATCCTGCCTTGAGCATGGATGTGTGTGATGTTCTAGGTTTAAGTAGTTCTAAGTCTAGGGGACATGACCTCAGATGTTAAGTCCCATAGTGCTTAGAGCCATTTGAACGATTGCTTGCAGCTTCATTCAATGACGCACATCTTCAGACGGACAAACACCGTAGCTGTCTGGGCGCGTGTAGTTCGGTCGTGATTTTGCCTCTTTTGACATTGTGTAAGGTGTCGTGTGCATGACACCATGCTTACGTTCCTGTATTGTCGAACACTCTGGTACCCTTATGTTCCTCGTCTGGACGCCGAATCTGAATCCCGTTGGCTATTTGCAACAGCATGTGGTATGTAACTATTAACAGCCCAGAATTTAAGATTAAATTATCTTCAATAAATGGCTTCACCTGGGTATGGCATACAGAAAGAAAATTATGGACTCTGTACATCACCGAATTGTTGTCATTATCAAGGATAGAGAGGCAGCAGCCTTTAACCAAAACGGCCTCGCTGTGTTGGTACTGCGAACGACTGAAAGCAAGGGTAAACTACAGCCGTAATTTTTCCCGAGTACATGCATCTTTCCTGTACGATTAATTGATGACTGTGTCCTCTTGGGTAAAAATTCTGGACGTAAAATAGTCCCTCACACGGATCTCGGAGCGAGGACTACTCAGGAGGACGTCGTTCTCAGGAGAAAGAAGACTGGCGTCCTACGCATCAGAGCGTAGAGTGTCAGATCGCTTAATTGGGCAGGTAGGTGAAAAAATTTGAAAAGGGTAATCGATACGTTAAATTTAGATATAGTGGGACTTAGTGAACGTCGGTGGCAGGAGGAACAAGACTTCAGATCAGGTGAATACGGGGTAATGCAGGAGTAGGTTTAATGATGAATAAAAATAGGAGCACGGATAAGCTACTACGAACAGCATTGCGAACGCATTATTGTAGCCAAGATAGGCACGAAGCCCACGCTTACCACAGTAGTACAAGTTTATATGCCAACTAGTTCCGCAGATGATGAAGAGATTGTAGAAAGGTGAATACGGGGTAATGCAGGAGTAGGTTTAATGATGAATAAAAATAGGAGCACGGAAAAGCTACTCCGAACAGCATTGCGAACGCATTGGCTGAATACGGGGTAATGCAGGAGTAGGTTTAGTGATGAATAAAAATAGGAGCACGGATAAGCTACTACGAACAGCATTGCGAACGCATTATTGTAGCCAAGATAGGCACGAAGCCCACGCTTACCACAGTAGTACAAGTTTATATGCCAACTAGTTCCGCAGATGATGAAGAGATTGTAGAAATGTATGACGCGATGAAAGAAATTATTCAGATAGTTATGGGAGAAGAAAATTTAATAGTCATGGGGGACTGGAATTCGATAGTAGAAAAAGGGAGAGAAGGAAAGTAGTAGGTCAATATCGACTGGGGGTAAGGAATGAAAGTGGAAGCCGCGTGGTAGAATTTTGCACAGAGCACAGCTTAATCATAGTTAACATTTGGTTTAAGAATAATGTAAAATGGTTGTATAAGTGGAAGAGGCCTGGAGGCACTGGAAGGTTTCAGATACATTATATAACGGTAACACAGAGATTTAGGAACCAGATTTTAAATTGCAAGACATTTCCCAGGGGAGATGTGGACCCTGACCTCACTTTATTGGTTACGAGCTGCAGATTAAAACTGAAGAAACTGCAAAAAGGTAGGAACTTAAGGAGATGGGATCTGGATAAACGGAAAGAACCAGTGATTATAGAGAGTTTCAGAGAGAGCATTAGGAAACGATTGACAAATATAGGGGAAAAATGCTGCAGAAGTAGAATGGGTAGCTTTGAGAGATGAAATAGTGAAGGCAGCAGAGCATCAAGTAGGTAAAAAGACAGGGTTAGTAGAAATTCTTGGGTAACAGAAGAGATATAGAATTTAATTGATGAAAGGAGAAAATATTAAAAAATGCAATAAATGAGGCAGGCGAAAACGAGTGCAAACGTCCCAAAAATGAGATCGACAGAAAGTGCAAAATGAGTAAGCAGGGATGGCAACAGTACAAATAAAAGGATGTAGAGGCATATATCACTAGGGTTAAGATAGATACTGCCTACAGGAAAATTTATTAGACTTTTGGAAAAAAAAGAGAACCACCTTTATGAATATGAAGCGCTCAGATGAAAAACTAGTCATAAGCAAAAAAGGGAAAGCAGTAAGGTGGAAAGAGTATATGTAGGATATATACGGGTGCGCTGTTCTTCAGGGCAATTTTATGATACAGAAGAGGATACAGATGAAGATGAAATGGGAAATATGATACTGCGTGAAGATTCTGACAGAGTACTGAAAGATCTAAGTCGAAACAAGGCCCCGGGAGTAGACAACTTTCCATTAGAACTACTGTTGCGTTGGGAGAGCCAGCCATGACAAAACTCTATCATCTGGTGAGCAAGTTGTATGAGACATGCGAAATACCCTCATACTTCAAGAAGAATGTAGTAATTCCAATCCCAAAGAAATCACGTGTCGATAAGTGTGAAAATTACAGCACTATCAGTTTAATAAGTCACGGCTGCAAAACACTAATACGAATTCTTTACAGATGAATGGAAAAACTGGTATGAGCCGACCTGAGGGGAGATCAGTTTTGATTCCGTAGAAATGTTGGAACACGCGAGGCAATACTGAACCTACAATCTATCTTACAGGATAGATTAGGGTAAGAAAAACCTTCGTTTTTTGCATCTGAAGACACAGAGAAAGCTTTCGACAGTATTGACAAAGCACTCTCTTTCAAATTCTGAAGGTGGCAGGAGAAAAATACAGGTAGCGAAAGGCTATTTACAATTTGCACAAAAACCAGACGGCAGTTATAAGAATCGAGGGACATGAAATGGAAGCAGTGGTAGAGAAGGGAGTGAGATAGAGTTGTAGCCTATCGCCGATGTCATTCAATCTCCATATTGATCAAGCAGTAAAGGGAACAAAATAAATTGAAATAGGAATTAAAATCCACGGAGGAGAAATAAAAACTTTGAGATTTGCCGTCGTCATTGTAATTCTGTCAGAGACAGCAAAGGAGGTGGAAGAGCAGTGGAACGGAATGGACAGTGTCTTGAAAGGAGGTTATAAGATGAATATAACAAAAGCAAAACGAGGATAACGGAATGTAGTCGGATTATATCAGGTGATACTGAGGGAATTAAATTAGGAAATAAGACACTGAAAGTAGTAGATGAGTTTTGCTAATTGGGGAGTAAAATAACTGAGGAGAGGATATAAAATGTAGATTGACTGTGGCAAGGAGAACATTTCTGAAGAAGAGAAATTTGTATGTAAGTTAAGCGAGGACGACAAATAATTTAGACGCTCTGGAAATGTGGTGCTACCGAAGAATGTTGAAGGTTAGACGGATAGATTAAGTAACTAATGAGGAAGTACTGAAGAGAATTGGGGAGAAGAGGGATTTGTGGCACAACTTGCATAGAAGGAGGGATCGGATGGTAGAACACATTTTGAGGCATCAAGCTATCACTAATTTAGTATTGGAGGGCAGCGTGGAGGGTAAAAATCGTAGAGGGAGATCGAGAGATGAATACACTAAACAGACTCAGAAGGATGTAGGTTCAGTAAGTACTGGGAGATGAAGAAGCTGGCTGAGGATAGAGTAGCATGGAGAGCTGCATCAAACCGGACTTCGGACTGAAGGCCAGAACAACAACAAGCTTAGCGGTCTGACACTTTAGACACAGTGCAGGGGCGCGGAACGAACCATTGCAGGTCTGTAGAATGTGGACATCAGACTACATCAGTGTGACTTTATGCGGCGAGTAAAGTGTTACGCTGCACCATTAACGCTCTGGAACCACGTTGTATGGCAGGCGCAAACGGCAGTGAAATTTGTGTCGCGCGCTGGAAGCTGTGACAGGGTGGAAGCCATGCGTTTGGCGGCGGCGCTACAGCAGCCACAAACGGCTGCGCTGCCAGGGATGCACAATGTGAGCGGCCGGATTAAGCGCACCGCCCGCCCACACAACGCCGTCCGGCGGGCTGGCGTTTTTAACTGGCGTCGCTGTAGCCACAGCGCGGAATGCGCCGCTGCGCTCCGCGCCTGTCGCATAATTTACTCTGCTGAAATTTATGCTGCATCAGTCAACCTTCCTGTTACGTAATTGCTGGTTCTAGGCTTAACTAGAAGCTTCCTAGGACCTCCATAAAGTGTTGTTTGCGTTAATTGCAACAAGTACAGTATGCGATAAAAAGAATCTGGATACAACTGTGATGACGACTAGATGCGACGACAGGCGGACTCGCCAGTATAAAAGCAGGGGACGGGTAATGTCTGTAGAAAATCAGTAACGGCTTAATGACGTCGAACATGGTCTAGGCATTATACGTCACGTGATTAACTAATCGACCAGGCACATGGGATCTTTTCTAAAGCTGCGCACATCGACTGTTATGCTTGTGTAGTGGAAATAGAAAGGAACAAACAAAGCTAAACCAAGACCAGGCAGATCCCATGTAGCGACGAACGGAGACAGTCAGGCATTATCGTGGTTGGTTGTAAAAAGGCGCGTGAAATGAGCGCAAGAAATCACTCTTGGACTCCAAGGAGCAAGCAGCGGTGTAGCTATCACAATGGCTGCGTGCAGTAAAAAGACTGCGGTACAGTTGTTGAGTAGCTCATCATAACCCACAGATGTCCGTAGTCATTGCTAAGCGACGCTTCAGATAGTATCAAGAGCAACGCCGTGGGATAGTAGATGACTACTGGAAACGATTCATTTGGAGTGATGAATCACGTAACGCCCTGTGACAATCCGATGGAAGTGTTAGGCTTTCAAGAATGCCTGGAGAGCGTTACCTGCCATCTTTTGCAGAGGAAACAGTGAGGATTTTGAGGTAAATTGGGAAATCTTATGGGACTTAACTACTAAGGTCATCAGTCCCTAAGCTTACACACTGCTTAATCTAAATTATCCTAAGGACAAACACATACACCCATGCCCGAGGGAGGACTCGAACCTCAGCCGGGACAGATTGGGGTGTGTTTTTTTGTGCTTGTCCTCTTATTGCCCTGATGAAAACGCTAATTTGAAGGAACGAACCGATTTTATAACACTCTGTACTGCATACAGTAGGGAAACTATTCGGACATGACGATTGTTTGTGTTAGCATGATAAGGCAGCCTGTCGCAAATCAACATTTGTGAAGCAATGGTTTGTTAACAACGAAATTCCTGAAATGGACAGGCTTGCACAGGGTCCCGACCCGAGCCCAGTGGAACGTCTGGGGAATGAGTCACATTGTCGACTTCGCTCCAGACGGCAGCGACCAACATCGCCGCCTCCTCCGGTTTCGGCTCTTCATCTACATCATACTCCGCAAGCCACCTAATGGTGTGTAGTGGAGAGTACTTTCGGTTCCACTATCTGATCCCTCCAACCCTGTTCCGGTCGCGAATAATGCAGGGGAAGAAAGGATTGTCTGTAAGCCTCTGTACTGGCTCGAATTTCTCGAATTTTCTCCTCATGGTCAATACGCGAGATGTATGTGGGGGAAGTAATATGTTGTCTGACTACTCCTGAAAAAAGGTGTCTCGGAATTTCAATGGTAAATCTCTCCGTGATGCAAAACACCGCTCTTGTAACGTCTGCCAGTGGAGTTTGTTTAGCATTTCCGTAACGCTAAACGATCCCGTGACGAAACGCGCCGTTCTTCGTTGAATATTGTCTATGTCCTCTATGAGTCATACCTGACAGGGATTCCAGATTGATGAACGAAACTCAAGAAAGGGACGAACAAGCGCCTTTTAAGCCACTTCTTTCGTGGATGAGTTACATTTCCTTAAGATCCTTCCGATGAATCTGAGTCTGGTGTCCGCTTTTCCCACTATCTGTTTTATATGGTCATTCCACTTAAGGTCACTCTGGATAGTTACACCTAGATGCTTTACCCCAGACGCTGTCTCCAGCTGCTTGTCATAAACAGTCCAGCAGTAGAGTAGTGGATTTCTTTTCCTATGTATGCGCAATATGCTACATTTATTTGAGTTCAGGATCAACTGTCAGAGTCTGCACCATTTCTCAATTCTCTGCAGGTCGTTCTCCAAGTTCTTATTATCTTCTGGCGTTGCTACTTTGGTATAGACAACCTCAACACCTGCGTATAGCCTTAAAGAGCATTCGACGCTTGCTAATAGGTCATTTATATATATTGCAAACAGTAGCGGTCCTATCACACGTACCTGTGGTGCTCCGGATATTACTTTTACACCTGTCGATTTAGTTCCGTTAAGAGCGACGTGTTGAGTTCTATCTGCAAGAAAGTCTTGAATCCAATTCCAGGTCTGCGCCGATAATCGTATTTTTTTTTCACTGAACGGAAATGCGTGACGGTGTCAAATGCCTTATTGAAATCAAGGAACACGGCATCAACCTGAGCGCCGTTGTCCACTGCGCTGTGGATCTCATGGAAAAAACAGAGCGAGCTGAGTTTCGCAGGAGCTCTGTTTACGGAATCGATGTTGATTTTTATAGAGGAGATGTCCATTTTCCAAGAACGGCTTGATAAAGAATGTGCTGCCATTCTTTCACAGGCATTCAGACAGCGCACTGAAAGTGTCTCCAGCAGAGCTGAAACTTTCATAAAGACGAATGCGGACATACGCCTTATTAACATCCGCTAATAGGAGTCCGGGTTCTTTTGATCACATACTTTTGTTTTTGTGGTTTGCTGCCTAAAATTCTTTTCACGTATCCCCCATCAAAACTAAGAAATCCTGAAACAAAATTCAGTTATAATAAAAACTATGCTTTAGCGAGCTAGGCGTAGATTTTATTGTAACTGACACCAGACTTTGTTGTACGATTTCTAAGATTTTGTGTGATGATGGCAGCAACTGAAGGGTGTGTGTTTGTCCTTAGGATAATTTAGGTTAAGTGTGTGTACGGTTAGGGACTGATGACCATAGCAGTTAAGTCCCATAAGATTTCACACACATCTGAACATCATCAGTAACTGAAACACTATAACAGATCAAAACCGATTAAGCCATCTAAATGCCATTATTTCTTAAAATTTCGGAATAATCGGCGACTGATTCGAGTTACCTATTTACTTTATGAGTAGCATTAAATCGCGTCGCTTTGAGTCTTGCCGGCGAGAATTTACAACACAAAATTATTCATAAATTAGAAAAGGAAAAACTGCGCTGATCGAAATAGAATACACAAAGCAGTTTTAACTTTACCTCTTTGGGAGTTATTCACAATGTTTAGTTCGCCTAGTGTATTACTCACTGAGTTCTGTTATATTTTTCGATTTCCAAATCACAACATTCTACTTTCAGCAATTCGGAACATCAAAAATCCACAACTTGAAACTTTTTCAGGAGACAGAAAAGTGATGTGCATCCACAGTTTTGCGAAATGCTACACTCATTACCTGGGTCAATACTGCCGTTATTGTTGCTCTAGTGGTCCTCACTTCGAAGACTGATTTCATCCACCCCTCCATGGTTGTACAACTTGTGCAAGGTTCTTCATCTCAGCATGTCTACTGCAACAAATATCCATCTGAACGGACTTATTATAATAAAGCCTTGGTTTACAACTTTTACCAACTACACTTCCCTCTAGTACCAAATTAACGGATGCTTGAGGCCTCAGGATATATCTTATCTACGAATCTTTTATCTACCTGGAATCAGTTCGTTTTCAAAATTTCTCCTTTTGTCCTCATTTCTGTTCAGTGCCTCCTTATTCATTTTTTGATCTACCTATCTAATCTTCAGCACTATACACTGAAGTGACAGAAGTCATGGGTACTTCCTACTATTGTGTTGGACTTCTTTTTGCCCGGCCTAATGCAGCAGCTCGACGTGGCGTGAACTCAACAAGTTGTTCGATGTCCCTTGCTGGCTCTAAAGCCACCTATAATTGCGAAAGGGTTGTCGGAGCAGGATACTGCGCACCAACCGACCTCGCGATTATATCCCAAAACTTTTGACGCCGATTCATGTATGGAGATATGGGTGGGCAAAGCATTTGCTCTAACTGTCCAAAATGTTCTTCACATCAATAGCGAAATGTCGGAAGTTCCGTGCGGCTTTTGGCGGATGTTGCTGTAGTATACAGAGAATTTGCAGCATTAGAAAATTGCAGCGAAATGCAGGAAGATCTGCAGCGGATAGGCACTTGGTGCAGGGAGTGGCATTTGACCCTTAACATAGACAAATGTAATGTATTGCGAATACATAGAAAAGAATGATCCTTTATTGTATGATTATATGATAGCGGAACCAACACTGGTAGCAGTTACTTATGTAAAATATGTGGGAGTATGCGTACGGAACGATTTGAAGTGGAATGATCATATAAAATTAATTGTTGGTAAGGCGGGTGTCAGGTTGAGATTCATTGGGAGAGTCCGTAGAAAATGTACTCCACCAACTAAGGAGGTGGCTTACAAAACACTCGTTCGACCTATTGCTCATCAGTGTGGGATCCGTACCAGATCGGGTTGACAGAGAAGATAGAGAAGATCCAAAGAAGAGCGGCGCGTTTCGTCACAAGATCATTTGGTGAGCGTGATAGCGTTACGGAGATGTTTAGCAAACTCAAGTGGCAGACTCTGCAAGAGAGGCGCTCTGCATCGCGGTGTAGCTTGTTGCTAAGTTTCGAGAGGGTGCCTTTCTGGATGAGGTATCGAATATATTGCTTCCCCCTACTTCTATCTCCCGAGGAGATCACGAACGTAAAATTAGAGAGATTCGAGCGCGCACGGAGGCTTTCCGGCTGTCGTTCTTCCCGCGAACCGTACGCGACTGGAACAGGAAAGGGAGGTAACGACAGTGGCACGTAAAGTGCCCTCCGCCACACACCGCTGGGTGGCTTGCGGAGTATGAATGTAGATGTAGAACAACTATGGTCCGGTGACATGGCCCATTGTTATACATAAAAGATCGATAGTTGATTAAGAACATGGCGTCCATGAATGCCTGCAAATAGTCTTGAAGTAGCCGAACATCCAGAGGACCCAGTCCACTGAAAGTAAACACAGCTCGCACCATTATGGAACAACCACCAGCTTACACATTGCCTTGTTGACAACCTGGGTCCATGGCTTCGAAAGGTCTGTGCCACACTCGAACACTACCATCAGCTATTACCAGCTGAAGCAGGGACTCTTCGGACAAGGCCACTGGTTTGCAGCTGTCTAGGGTCCAACTGATATGGTCACGACCCCAGAAGGAGCAGCGCAGGCGATGTCGTTCTGTTAGCACTCGTGTCCGTCGTCTGCTGCCGTAGCCCTTTCACGCCAAATTGCGCCATACTGTCCGAATGGATATGTTCGTCGTATGTTCCACATTGATTTGTGCAATTATTTCACACAGTGTTGCTTGTCAGCTAGCACTGACTAGCACTGACGGTTCTGCGAAAACTCCGCTGGTCTCGGTCGTGAAGTGAAGACCGTCGGCCCCTGCTTTCTCCGTGGTGAGATGTATTGACTGAAATTTGTTGTTCTGGGCACACTATTGAAAATACGGATCTCGAAATACTGTATCCCCTAACTATTTCCGAAACGGAATGTCCCATGTCTGTATTTCTAGCTGTCACTCCCGGGATGAAGTCTGTTAATTCAGGTCTTGAGGCCATAATCATGTTGGAAAACTTTTCACATTAATCACCTGATTGCAAATGACAGCTGCGCCAATACACTAACCTACCGTTTGTGTGCGATACTAGCTGCGTTTATATAGGTGCATATCTGCATCCCGTGACTTTTGTTAGCTCAGTGTGTGGGGAGCGCCACATTTCAAAAGCATGTATCCGTTTACTGTCTGAAACGTTGTCATCCAGTTTCTGATCCCATATAAGGCTGAAATTCCTACAAATACCTTCAGAATGCAGTTCTCAACACTCAATAAATCCACATTCGATGTTGAGAAACATCTCTTTTTCAGAAATACTTTTCCTCCTGCTACCAGTCTGCATTCTATATCCCGTCTATGTCGACCGCCGTCTGTTATTTTTCTGCTCAAGAAACAATTCTTATCTACCAGAACTTTTCTTCCACTTTTAGTGTCTTATTTTCATATCTAACCCCCCTCCCCCCCAGAAGGCCTGATTTAATTTAACAAAGCTCCTCTACCCTTGTTTTGCTTTCGTTGATACGTTTTTACCTAGTTTCAAGACACTATCCATTCCGTTCAACTGATCTTACGAGTCTTTAGCTGTATCTGATAGAATCATAACGTCGCCGGCAAAAATTACTAATTTTTCTTATTTCTTCTCCCTTGACTTGGTACCTTTCCAAAACTATCTCTTCGTTCCTTTTACATTGCTCAGTGTAGAAGTCAAATATCATGGGGAGTAGGCCAGAACATAGTCTCACTCCCTTTTCGACAGTAAAACTACTGTGGTCCCATGCACTGAAGCAATGATTAGTACGTTGCAGAAATGTCTTAATAAAATGTCGGAAATGTCTTAAGTCACAACAACAACTTTACAAAGCAGAAGATACATAGAAAGTGGCTTTATTTATCTTCGATGTAACCTACAATAGTTAGAAAACACTTCACACTATTCTTCTCTAGGAACTGATTGTGTTGTCGGTGGTCCTCATTTACAAATGCCTATCAAAATGCAATACAGAGAGCTATGTGTCACTACCCTAAAGGCGGTCTACCTTATTCCACACAAAGCTTCAAGGCCACTGATGATGCTTCAAACTAAGGACATGTCGCCCTCACACGAGTCAATGAAAACTTCTGCAGTTTCCATTCAAGTTTCCTTCACTCTGCTTGTGAGAGACAAAATATGGAGAGACATTAACTTACGTTGGGAATCACCACAGCATTCATCAACCGACCACGGCATAACAGCCCGGATAATTATAATGGACATATTATTTCCGGCCGTGAAAGTTTACATTTTAGTATCAGACGCCTCTACGGGGAGGAGATGTCAAGAGAAGTGCGACGCCTGGAAGGACTCCAGAAGAAGAGAGTGCAGCTTTTGTGATCCCTCACATTCCTGTCTCGTTGCAGAGCCGTCGGCGTTATACCGAAGTTTCTGAAGATAAAGCGACTGTTCTATTCGGGAAAGGCACAACGCGTTTTCAAACGGACTGAGGAGGCCTTACTACGAGAGCGCATTCAGCAGACCCGACGGGACTTGGCAAGCACAAACTGTAAGTTAATGTCTCTCCATATTACGATCAGAAATAAACTGTGCAGCGGTGACTGGGATAAAATTGATAGACTACTGCATGATACCATGGGGAAGCGTATGTTGACGACGTCTAGTAGACAGAAGAAGAAGTTTGATAATTTGCTACCTAATCAGACTGTTCGGCATTTAGACGTTTCCCGGATCGTTATCAATTTGTCCAAACGTTCGTTATCTGACGATGAGACATCTGTGCTTGCCAAGGGAGGAAATTTTGCTGTTAGTTCGCGTTTTGTGCCAACGGAAGAAATTATAGCCAATGTAGAAGCAGGAATTCGCAGTGTAGATTCTGTAACAGCTGAAGAAATCCGTATAGAAACAGTGAGAATATTAGCCAATGCAAAACCGCCGAAAAGTAATATAACTGTGGGTGAGAGAAGAGCTTTAAAACTCCTGAATGACGACGATAGTATTTTGGTTCTCCCAGCTGACAAAGGAAGCGCAACGGTGGTTATGGATGTGGCCGACTATCAGAGAAAAATTACGGATCTACTGGATCCGCAAGCATATAGGAAGCTGAATAAGGACCCCACTAACAACGTTCTCAGAACTGTGTCGCGGTTAATAATAAAAAAGTCCTCCATTGAAGAGAGTGTACAGAAAGGTCTCTGCAATTCGGTTGCGCTACTACCGAGGCTTTATGGATTGCCCAAAATTCATACAGAAAATGTTCCGTTAAGACCGATACTAAGTGCCATTGGTTCGCCCACCTACTCATTAGCCAAGTTTTTGACTACGCTGTTAAAACCACATGTGGGCCGTTCGGACTCTTATATAAAGAATTCGACACATTTAATTAGCAGATTGAATGGCATAGTGGTCCAGCCGGATGACATATTGGTCAGCTTCGATGTGGTATCGCTGTTTACCATGGTTCCACTTAATGATGTATTGGAACAGCTGGATCGAATTTTTCCTGCCGATATTTTAGAGCTGTTTAAGTGTTGTTTGACGACCACATACTTCAAGTGGAATGAACAGTTTTATGAGCAAACGGATGGCGTGGCTATGGGAAGCCCCCTAAGTCCCGTAATTGCAAACTTCTTTATGGAGAAATTCGAAGAACAGGCCTTAGGTACTGCCAGCAAGAAACCAAATGCATGGTTCCGATACGTGGATGACACGTTTGTGTTGTGGAGACATGGTAGGGAGGAACTAAGCCGGTTCCACGAACATCTGAACAGTATAAACTCAAGAATTCAGTATACAATGGTGGAGGAGGCAGACGGCAAACTACATTTCCTCGATGTGCTTGTGTTTAGAAACGAAAATGGTAGTTTGGGCCACTCAGTGTACCGCAAACCCACGCACACGGACCATTATTTGCACCGGGATTCGAACCACCACCCACAACAGAAGCGGGGTGTTATCAAGACGTTAGCGGACAGAGCTAGAAATATTTGTGAACCTGAGTTGCTCGACGCTGAGATGGAATATCTCCACAATGCACTAACGAAGAACGGATATTCGTCCGCCGAAATAAAACGTGCGTTGAGGCAGCCACGCAGAAATCATACTGACGTACAGGCTACTGCAAAATCTAAGGTTTTCCTGCCGTTTGTTAAAAATGTAACGGAAAGAATAGGGAGGATCTTGACGAAGCGGAATATAACCGTAATTTACAAGCCCACCAGGAAGATATAGGAATACCTTAGGCCTTCCAAGGACGCTCGCAAACCATTGGAAAAATCTGGAGTGTATAGGATCCCATGCAGCTGTGGTGATGTTTATGTGGGTACCACTAAAAGAACTGTTTCTAACCGTTTGGAAGAGCACAAGGGAAATTGTAGAAGAGGAGAAACGGAACGATCAGCTGTTGCAGAGCATGCTTTCCAGCCAGGGAACCACAATATTCGTTTCGAGGAGACGCAAGTACTAGCGGCCACGAGCGGATATTACGAAAGGCTCTACAGGGAGGCGATCGAAATCGCTAAACACCCAAATAATTTCAACCGAAAGGAGGAGGGCGTCAAATTAAACGGTATACGAATGCCGGTGTTAAAGAAGATGTGTACCACTCGTCCACTACTGGGTGATGGCAACGGCGATCGACGGCGACGGACAGCGGCCAATTGCACTGACGTTTTCAAAACACGTGACGTCACGCCGCGGCGCGGGGGCGCGCGGACACGGAATTTAGCGGCAGTCAGTAGCGAGCCAGTGTGTGTGTTGGACCTTCCATCAAGCTACGGACCCCCTTGAAGATGTCTCCCGCAGTCGGAGACGAAACGTTGGGAATCACCACAGCATTCATCAACCGACCACGGCATAACAGCCCGGATAATTATAATGGACAAAGGGAGATGATAATCTAATAACCATAGAAGCTTGGAATGCGCTAGCAGGTGTAGGGAGAGACGTCGGACTTAAAGGAAGAACAGAGGCTTTATAGTACAAATAAGAGAAAAGAAAGACTAAGTTAATTCTCCAATGAAATAGTTGCCAATATTTTTTAATTTGACTTTTTTTTAACAGTGAGAAGTGAACATTGTAGCAACATTGGTCCTCAAATGCACAATTTTCTAATTATAATGCAGTCAGTTATGGATAATGTCTCACTAGCATATTTGTTTTAGACACACCTTACAAGTTTTGGAGCATGTGAACCAGATTTACGTTGATTACTTTCCACTAGCATTCCGCTCGTATGCGAGCGTCACTCTATCGTGTCTACGATCTCAGAATTCGAGGGCACTTCAATGATTTTTAGTCTGGCCTGTAGATAGAAACAAGTTGACACAGTACTTTAGCACTTCCTGATATCAAACAAAGTGACATCTATCGATGATGAAACATCTTTTGCAGTAGCTGATTTAGGTTTAAACACAAGACGCCATGTCAGACGTATTTTTAGTACTCATTGGTGTTGTGCGTTGAAACCACTACTGAGATGGAACGTGGGCGCTTTCCGGGATTTGTCGCCTATAAAATCCGGAAATATCACGTTTAATGAATTGGTTCAGCTGAAAGTTACTGAACTTTGTTAGTTCTATGGTTTCCCACGAAACGTCCTAGCTTTACCGTAAGAGTCCCTATTTTCAGTACGGCAAACTTGCGCATATCATCATCGCAAAATATTAGAGATCTCTACCGCAAATCTGAAGTGTACAAAAGCTCCCATTTAAAACTCGCACCGAAGCACACTGATTGCCCCAGTGAAACATTTTTCCTAGAGTGGAATAAGTTGGAACCGGTCTGAAATTGTTTTTACGTACTTCGTTAACGATAATTCACCATGTTAATATTAATCCCACAATTCAGTCGCACACGATGATTTTCAAGGCAGTGTCTATTTATTTCAATTCTGTAATGCACTGTGTTAAAGTACAGATACGTTTCACTTTACAGTTGCTTTAAAACGTATGTAAACTCGGGGATAGACGAGCGAGGTTTGTAAAACTGTTCTTTTTAAATGTCTATAAACGACTCCGCACCATTTGAAGTTGTTTTCGTCTGTTGGTATACTATCCCTTGAATTAGAGGGAAATTTAGTATTTACAGTTACATAGTTAACGAGTACATAGCCTAGAAAAAAATTTAACTGATTGTTATTGGGAACAACTCTACGCAAATCTAGGAACGTATCCTCGACTCTGCCTTGAGATAAAAACATTAAACCAATCATAAATTTCCAAAACTTTCGACTTCTGACTGACGATTCGTATGCTCAGAACGAAGTCCCGGTTCGACTATCTTTCTCTACCATGCCTGATTTCAGTTAAAACTGCAGCCTTTCGTGCTAACGCTTGGAAACACTTACTGTGCAGCCACACTAACGTATCTAAGGTGTAACTGCTTTAATGCCTCCTCTGCAGTACGTGTCCTGTAAAATGATAAAAAAAACTAAAACTACTTCTCTACTTTTGTTTATGTGTTTCAGAGGTAGCTGACTTAGATAATTCTGCTGGTATTATTTTACTAAGTTTTGAAGTTAGTTTTTCTCACTCTTTTCTTTTGCAATTATTCCGCATTACACGTGATTCAGCAACGCTAGAGCGAATGTTTTCATTGTCGTGGGTGTCTCTCGAGTGTACTGTTTCACACCGTTCGGCATTAGACTACAAATTTTTGATACATTTCTTATCCATGCACCTACGCGGAATATCTCTCACCCTCATTTTTCGTTGCTTTCTGTATTTAAAACTGCCCTTAATAACACAATCCACTCCAAGATTTTGATAGCTTTTAAAAAAGTCCCTTCGTTAAAAGCTTAAAGTAAGGAGGATAATATAAATGCACTTCGACTTCAAGGTCGAAACTTTGTTCTCGCTACGTACGTAAAGCAGTAACTTCCGACTGTGTACATATAGATACGGAACGCAACACCGAACGCAATACATAGCCTCCTATCTTGTGTATATCCGTCCACAGTAACTTTACAAAGTATTTTATCAGGTGATCAACCGAAACTGAGGAACGTATTTATAGAATAAAAATCCACTTCAGTTGCAAGTAATTTTCTTAATTTATTCCACAACCAGTTTCGGAGCTTAAAGCTTAGTCTTCAGGTGCCACCAAATAATTATGAAAACATGAATGTGTGGCTTTCGGGACAGTCATTGGGGATCACCAGCGACGGCCACACCTACATGTTTCCATATTTATTTGGTGGCACTTGGATATGAAGCCTTAAGCTCCGAAACCGGTCATGGAATAAATGGAGAAAATTAGTAGTAAGTGAAGATTTTCATTCTTTGAGTATCGTAACTTTCACTTGTAGCCATAGAGTAAACACACACTCTTCGATCTAGCGCCATCTACAAGCATCAATAGTTATGTATGCAGGATGGAATAAATAATTGTGGAGTTTCAAAACTTACATACAATGTAATTAGGAATTTAATTTAGTAGCATTGAGAATTGAGAATTTATTCTTTACGGTAGTGAAAAAGTATTTTTTTGCAGTAATGAAAGTAATTTTTGCGAAATTTATTTTACATTTATGCACATAGCTGTCCAGCAGAGGCATATTATTCCAAATTATTGCCCATTATTTTTGATAAACAAAGCAGAATAATCCACATCTGAAGTGCGTTGGATGAAACAGTTGGCCAACAGCGCTGTCCTGTCGGATTGCTACACTTTCTGTCAGAGATGAAGTAGTCGTGCACATGTATGAGAATCCAAAAATAGCGTCAGGCCGGTTGCATCACTTCCTTCGGTACGTCGAACATTCGAAACAGCGACCGGCCGCAGAGGGGGGAAAACCGTGCGCGGGCAGTCATTTTCATTCCATTTCCTGGAGGCAAATGAAGCAATTTCCGAAACGGAGTGTTCGCCGGTCGCCTCGATTAATGCTCGCGGCGCGACGAGCAATCAGCAGCCGCCGTTGGATTCCGAAAATTCGAACCGAAATTACGAGCAATTTGCCGAAGGCTCGAAGCGGGGCCGTGGCCTTCGCCAGCAGGAGATAGCAGGTTCGCCGCCTGGGTCAGTCCGGAAAGTCCCGTGGCGCGGCCCTGCCGGCTAGAAGAAATCTCGGCCCTCGCTGTAAGCTCTTGTGCGGCTGACGCTTGCACAGCGGTGTGTGCCTCTTGAGTAAAAATCAGCCGTAGCCGAAATCTGAGCAGCCTAACGGCAGCCGGGCTTTATTACTAGGTCGAAGCAGGAAACCATGTTGTTAGGAACGACTTCGGCTGCTAAGATTCTCCTTGACTACTTTTTACAAGTGCGCTTCCTATTTTCTACTCCCAGTTTTCGGCTCCCAGTTTTGGGCCATAAATGAAAAAACGGAAGCGTGGCCGGCAGCTCGTGGTCTGGTGGTTAGCATCGCTGCGCTTGGATCCTGGCGTCTCGGGTTCGAAACCCGACCGTTTCAAACATTTTCTTCGCTGGGATACTAAGCGTACGTACTGTCCTAGTGAGTTCATTTCATTTCATCTTCATCGACGGGAAGGTCATTGAACTGGCGTGAAATAGAAGATCTTTCACCAGACGACCAAATTATTTCCAATATCCCATTGGACATTCATTTTACTGAGTGGTAAATTGTAATATTTAATACAATTTTGTTCAGAAAAGCTTGCGGATCTTCTCCTATAGCTTGACGAGGTAAGGAGACAGACATGGACCGCGTCCGTGCTGTGGATTAAGAGGAGTTGGAACGTCCTATCCCGACAATATTAAATTTAGTGACTTGGCTTCCCTGTATTTCAGGAACCACTGTAGCCATTGACATGAAAATTTTACAGGACATTAAACTGTATGTTCTGAGTCTACTGAAGTACAATAATTGCATTTCAGCCAATGCTTTTGGAAATACGATTTTTTAATTACACGGTTAAAATTTTGTGTACTTTTTTGTACGTTATCGTAAATATTTTTAATTATACATAACATTATGTTGTTCTTTTAGTTCAGGAGACTCAGGATATGTATGTTATTACTCTCTGAAAATTTGAATACTCTACTCGAAGTGCTTTCTGAGATTTAGGGACAAATGCAACAGAAAATGTAAATATTCAGGAACGGCTTCTAAAGTTTCAAAAGACTGTAACTAACATAATATATGCTTGAAACTTCCTGGCAGATTAAAACTGTGTGCCGGACCGAGGCTCAAACTCGGGACCTTTGCCTTTCGCGGGCAAGGTCCCGAGTTCGAGTCTCGGTTCGGCACACAGTTTTAATCTGCCAGGAAGTTTCATATCAGCGCACAGTCCGCTGTAGAGTGAAAATTTCATTATAATATATGCTTAATTTTTTATTTTTTGTCACTCAGAAGCACCCTGACTCATACTTTATATCATCCTCGGGATCTTGTTCCAAGTTTCTTCTTTTCTTCTTTCTGGACTCCTTAGCGGCCAACTGTGTTGCATACTCTGCCTTATCAATGCGAACGTTGTCCATTCGTTCAAGTTCTCTGATGCAGTTTTCTCCAGGATTAATTCCCATGTGCTGTAGCACTTTCACCCTATCAATGTTGTCATCATTTAAAGCAATAACACCATCACTGACCCCCCACTTTAGTGTCTTCATTCCAACAAAAACATTTTTTTGGTAAACGAGTCCATATAAGATTATTGAACGACTTATTGGAATTCTGAGTCTGACCATGCAGACACTTTTTCAGTAATTCAGGACTTACAAGTCTCTGTAAATAGGTTTTGCGATATCCATGACTGCTAATGTGGTGGAATGTTTATGGCTGTATCAACTGTTTGAGCACTGGGCTCTGCGGTAATTGCACCATGAATCAGGTCCAGGATGGCAAAGGTGGTGTACTGGTTTTTCATCAGTTGGCAGCCTGTGGAAGAAGGTAGTCCATACTGTCTGCTTCATTTACAACAAATCCTCAGTATTATTTGTAATGGACATCCTATAATACTGCTGTAGTTCATCAATCATTTTGTCTATCAGCCTGCCTCTTATGGTTTTACCATCAGAAAGTTTCTTGTCTTTCAAACTTTGTTTCAACTTCCTGAACCTGGTGCCCATCCTCTCTGGACATGAACTTTATGGCAAAGCAATTCACAGCCTTCTATATAAAAAATTACCGATTTTATTAGATCTTGAAGTAACGCACGTAAAAATGTTAACATTTTCAACTGGTGTAGATTATATTTAAAAAATAAAATGAAATACTCCCCATGTGAGTTTATAAATGATATATACTGTATACCATTTTATTCGGAAAATTGCGAATTTTATAGTGAGATAAAAATCTGAAGATGTGAAAAATTTTTGCGGTCACAGGTCACATGCCTCGGGCATGGATGTGTGTGATGTCCTTGGGTTGGTTGGGTTTGAGTAGTTCTAAGTTCTAGGGGACTGATGACCATAGATGTTAAGTCCAATAGTGCTCAGAGCCATTTGAACCATTTTTTGAAAAAAATTTTTCCGTTCTAACTCCCCTTAAAAATGGTTGCGCTCAGTACAAACCAGCCTGCGTGCGGTTTTTAGGTGATTTTCCACACACGTTTAGAGAAGTGCTGATCCGAGCCCCAAACTCCGCTTCAGAAAATACTGTGAGGTACAAACAAAGTACGAGAAAACTCAGAGCGAAGTTTGCGCTATTCACAGTTGTAGCGTACACGACTCCCCTCCTTCATATTAAAATAACGACTGCGGCGGCAGGAAGTGAAACCTATCATAAAGCTAAATAAAATGAATTTACTAAAATATGAAAACAGTGGACCCCATACTACGAGATAAATGCTTTGAAAGACATGTTAAAGGAAGCTTATGACGCGAACCACAGGTACACTTTCTAGATATAAAGTATGTCGCGATATGAATAAGACGAGAAGGGTATGCAGTAAAATTACGTCAAGTATACCATCCCACTGTATGTGAAGAGCAGAATATGTGTAAAGTAATAGTGGACAACCAGATTAATGCATGATTAGTGCAATTAACTAAAATATAGTGAAATAGCGTCCAAGAAAAGGTATATTCCAGAAAGTGTGCGAAAGCAAAACACAGATCATTGCCAATACTATGTGAGCCATTGACGTCTAACGGCATTAGTCGCGTTCAATCCCAGTTTACATGCGTGTGTAACCTGCTGTAAAAACAACTACCAGCTGACACATAGTTTCTCACAAGTCAGGCGGCATCTGATTTGGTGGGATACAGATCCAGAATACTGCCGTGTTGGTGGAGCAAGAAAGGAAGAAATAACTGTTCGTAAGAGTAACATTCGTAGCGTGACCATAGCTCAGCGATGTAGACTTCAGATAGGAAATTTGGCGCCACTAGTGTCCCTTAAAGCAATTTGTGTAGACCGCTGCGATTTGAGCATCCGAAAAGAACAAGAATGTGGTTTTGTGATAAAACATTTTGCAGCCAGTATTCTCAACTTCCGCCTTTGAGATGCTTAAGAATTGTTACACGTCTCCCTTTGTTTATAACTTCAGTAAGTGAAGGACGATAGATAATATTCAGTGACAGGCTAGAACTGTGTCTGACCTGGAGAAAGCATTATTGTCTTTGAACAGGGATTTTGTTTTGATATGTTCAAGATTTAGTTATTCGGGGACGACATAAACCGACTGTCCAATTAGTTCCGATATTAATTTTATTCTTGGCATATAAGCGTCATCAGTGAAGTAATTAAGGTGTCAGCCTGAACCAACAACTGTAAACAATAGATCTGCACTCGATCTGTCAGCTGCGAGCAGGAAGTGTTAAGTAGTCGACCTGTGATCGCAGTATCACAACGTTGCTGTGTCACAAATCGCAGTGGAGCTGTATCTCTACATCAAGCGTTGAAGAAATTCTCCAGAATGTTTTGAAGAAGAGAGAAATGTGTGCAAATTCGCTCCGAGCACTTTGACTCCGGAACAAAAACGCCTACCCTTGGAGGCCTCGCGCTGCTTGATGGCTATATAAAAATCGGGCACTTCTCTCTGTAAAATATCATGCCTTTTGTGTCATGCATTTGTGTCATCAACACATATCTACCACAAAACGACAAAATACAGAAATTCACTCAATGGGTCAACTCCTCGACGGCATAACCAACTATTCAAGCCAGAGTGACACGCTATTTGCACAGCATCTCAAACAAGCGATATTTTAAGAGTTTCACATGGTAGTACGAATGTTCTCTGCGTCTAGTAGAACACCTGACGCATTGAAACTACCATCTTAACTTGTCTTTACTTTTTATTAATCCACTCTCGAAACTTATCGGACTGGGGAATATAAAACGGGGCAGTCTACTTCCAGCTGACAAGCTTAATTTTGCAGTTTTCATTCACTGTTGCACTGTGCCTTTAGCAACGCAACATTATGCTCCTAGGATGCTGTTAAATTCTTGTCCTTCACAAGAACGATGCTGTCGTGACAGATAGCAGTTTTACGATAAGGCGCCAATAATAATAATAATAATAATAATAATAATAATAATAGGCCTGACTTAAAACGAAGTGGTCCAAATAACAATTGAACTTGAATTATGTAGTGTTATCGACTATCCCAGAACGAATTATGCGCTTGCAGATGTAGTTCATAGTGTCGAGCGTCGACTGTTAATAGGGATCAAACCCCTGTTACTTATTAAATGAAAAGTGTGGCTATATCAGAAAACCAATGCACGAAGATAATCAATTCTGCCGAATAGCTACCTAAGGGAGTGAATCTATTTAATCTGTTGACTTTTGTCTATATCTCCTTTGCGAGACCGAAAATTCCAATGATGATATAATCTCCATTTATTTCCCTATTGCCCTCTTCAGCGTGGTAAATGTGTAGCTAAAATGTAAAGTCCTTGGGGAGTGTTCTTAATAGTATCCAGCTCTGTGGTTTCGGTCAATTGTTGTATTTCATCCTTACTTCTTTATAGATTCCTCTAGGTAATAACCCCGTGATTCGCGGTGACTTACTTTTATGTGTCATCATTCTCGTCTCTGATCTCACCAGTAGAGGTGAAATATCAATGGAAATGTGACCCATCAAGTCATCTACTCCTGCAGCCTTTGGATACGGCACAAATATCGGTCATCCTCACATCTATTCAGCGGTGCTGGGAAAATGTTACCTTTTCATCCCCAAACTTACCCACAAGGATCAATGTTCATCATATCTTGCACAGAGTAGTCGAACAACGCTATAAGCAATATATTCCACAATGGAACAATCATTTGTTGGGTGCGGTCAAATATTTAACTTCCCCTGTAACTTCTGCAGGCTGCAGCTCTCTCAAGTACCATCGTGTATCAGTGTATTTACAAGCGTTGCTTTCAGCAGCAAAAATAGATGATTCTCTCTCATTCCTAATACTTTGTTATATGGAACGGTTATAGTGGTGGAAAATTCAGTTGAGCTTTGAGTGAGCAGATGCTCTCAAAAATGGTTCAAATGGCTCTGAGCACTATGGGACTTAACATCTATGGTCATCAGTCCCCTAGAACTTAGAACTACTTAAACCTAACTAACCTAAGCACAGCACACAACACCCAGCCATCACGAGGCAGAGAAAATCCCTGACCCCGCCGGGAATCGAACCCGTGAACCCGGGCGTGGGAAGCGAGAACGCTACCGCACGACCACGAGATGCGGGCCGCAGATGCTCTCAACTATTTATTTACTAACCACATAAAACCTCTTATTTTAAAATTTCACTACAATGATTTTACTTTTGAATGAAACACCAGCTATAACCAGCCCAAAAAAGAATTATTTAACAAGAAAAGGCTTCCTCAACGGAAACCAAACGCAAGAGACTAATAGCAAGTAATTTCAATGACAGTGGTTGCGCAGCCGCAGAGAAGGAAAGCAGTAATAATCAAAAATACTGGAACCAGAAAATGAATTTACACTAATAAAAAAATAAACAAAAATCCAAACAAAATTCAGTTGCACAAAATATGCATCAAACTATAGTAATGATTAAAATGTCAAAAGCGGAAAATAAATTTACATTTTCACTTGGAGTGCAAATGAAAGCAGAGAACGAAATAACATTAGCCTACAGAATACACAGGAAGTTCGGCAATAATTAATAGGGTCTGTGGCCCTGATGAATTATACATTGTGAGTTAATCAGAATTTCCTCTATGGCTGACATATATCGAAAAATCTGTTACTCAGTTACATGTAATGGCACCACAAAACACTGTAATTCACTGAACACCATTAGATCAATCTGCAATTCGATTTGAAGCATTTGCTCAAAATCAACCAGTAAAAATTTGACAACAATGTAAATTAATATAGCCAAATCCATCCAAAGCAATTTCCATATATCCGACCATATAATTCTGCGCTCTACTTGCGCCAATACGACAGCGTCCGTGTAACAGTTAGACATGCAACATGCACCGTAGTCTGATAGAGCTCCATGAAAAACAGGCACGCGCAAATAGCTCGAAATCCAACAACATTTCTCGCACTCCAGTAAGACTACAGGACAAATCGCTTTACTGAAACCACGCAGGACGAGCTGTATTTGGTTCCGCGAAACGACACACTCTTGTCACGAGCCTTCTCCAATCAACATCTACCCAAGTGTTCCTACCAGTGCTTCCTGTCTGACCATTCCATTCTGCCTTCTCTCTTTGAGGTGTTCCACGTGCTGACTGCAGAACACGATGGCCTCCCACCTTGGCTGGTGTAGGTTCCTTCAAATTTCTGCGGACTTGTGGTGTCTAATGACGAAACAATATTATTATTCTCATGAGAATAATGATATTCTCAATAGTATTAGCATGGGAAATGAAATAAGTAATTCTCATACAACCTGTTCACCTTCCTAACTAAGTAACGAATCATTCTCGAGTAAAATATTTCGACGACGGAATCACCGCCTTAAAGTCTTACTTTGTTATTGTTTCCTGAACAGTGGGATGTTATTGGTATCGCACGACTATTCTACTCCCCGCAACCATTACCCTCTTTAATGTATGTCTGTGCAATCAGAGAAACAGGTCTTCATGTTTTCTACTAATATCGGATAAGATGGCCATCTGCCTATATCACATAAAATGACCGATAAGAATAGTAAATTGAACCTTGGTTGTCTCGAAAGCCACGGCTTTCTTGCTGTAAAACCTTCGCCAGAGTTCAAAAGATTTTACCAAACATCTTTTCTGGATAGACATTACAATTGTACGTACTTATATAGCTACACAAGCTCGAAGCCTGGACTACAGTACTAGTCTTGCCAGATCTTATTTCATGATTACACCCCAAGCAGTGCTCCGTGACAGGAGGGCTGACTTGCTTGGTTGTTTCGCTTGGATGTTTCGCTCATGTTTCTGGTATCCCTCTTTCACTGCTCTAATGGTATTTTTAGATTCGGCACGCCGAACTGGAATGCGGTATACACCCAAGATTCATAGAGTTTATCTCATTAAGCAATTATAAAGTATGCTTTGGACCTCGTATGTACTGAAATGAACTGAATGCCAAATTTCCATAGCCGCCCGATGTTTTGAGTAACAGTCACGAGAAAAGTACTCTTGGTTTTCTTCCAGTTTTTGTCCCTTGACAGGCGTTGTTAATTTAGTCAATAATTCCTAGTCAGTTTATTGATCTGAGAAGTAGCTCATTTAAAAATTATCAATTAACGTTATGGTTCTCCGTCGAAGCTATCGAATATTTGTGTATTCCTGGAATGGGTTTCAGTATATGAAAGAACGATTTTGGAAAATGTTCGAATGCTACTATTTTGTCCAGCCTTTCTTGGCTGTACACTTATAAGAAAATGTGGTTCCCTTAAGTGTCAGTGACGTTTAGCAATTCATAGCTCGGACTGCGACTTCTGCCAGCTAATTTTATCTGCTCTTATGGGTACGGAGAAACTCTTCTGCATTACCGATTAACGATAGTGATGAAGTTCTTAAAGATACTTAATTGGTACTAAAGCAGATGGTAACCGTTGACCACAATCCCAATGAAAAGAAAGAAGAAAGGTTAGATTGAAACGTCTTGGTTATGGGAGACGGAGTCCTAGATCACTTGGAAAAGAACGGGGTTGTAAATCGACTCTAGCTTTGTGGAAGGAACATCTTTGGAATTCACCTTCACTTTCAAATCTCCCGCTTCATGATACATACACAGCGAAGATAGCAAACTCTGACGTGTGTTCTCTACGACTTTTCAAAGTCGGTAGTGCGACACATGGATGGGGCACCACAGTCAACCTTGTAAACGTACCAAATTCTCGCAGCCGTTGTTAGAGTTGGACGAAAATGGTACGTGATGTCATAAGGACAATGACTGCCGCGGCATCCTTTCTCGGTTTGTGCGCTGCGCGAAGTGGGACATTATCCAGCGGTACGTTTCCGGACATTGGTTCTCTATCAAAACTTCACCTACTAAGTCTCCTATACGACCCCGAGAATCATGTAATACCAACTGTGAAACACCCTGTTCTCGAGATTTATCTATTCTAAAACCTGAAAAGAAATATAGAGCTTGGTTACAAGGCAGAGACGTAAAATAGTCTCTAGATAAATTAGTACAATTTAAAGCATGTCAATTGTTTTTCATTACTTTATTTAAAGTATTTCATTTGTTTTTCTTTGCTGTCAGCTCTATACACTCACAGTAGTTTTACATATTTCATCTCGGTAGGAGACATAACTCAACTGAGATCCAAAAAGTTAAGCTACCTCACATCAACGTTAGCTATGTTCTGTTGATCTGCATGCAACAACTTTATTTAAAAAGAAGCGACAAATGTTCGAAGGACACGCGCTCTGATGAATCCGTACGAACGTAATTATGTATATCGATAGTTGGTCTACACGTTTTGAGGAGTGAGTTTGCGAGTATCAAAATATGTGACACAAATGGCCACTTCTATTGATTTCATTGACTTAAAAGCTTCAATTTTTTACACCGCCAATGGACTGTGGACGTTAGTATTTGTCAAAAACGTATAGGACTAACCGTTACTGAGAAATAGGGGTCTCAAAAGACGGACAAAGAGATGGACAACAGAGTGATCCTCTAAAAGCCCCGTTTTTACCGACTGACGTACGGAACGCTAAAAGAGAATGAAATAACTATTGGAGAGCTCTTGCTGAAATTGTCTAAACCTTGGTGGTGAAACAGAAAATCTCATCTTATAATATAATTCTTCCCTTAATCGTTCAAATCATTGTTTCTCTGATGACATTTTTGATGATGTCACACCATGTTCCAGCTGTAATTCTGTTTAATGCTGAGGTTTATTTTGTACCCTTTATTCTCGGTCGGCTCCCAGGAAAAATAAACCCTCAATTAACTTCGGTCGGTTTGTCTACAACGTATTTAACCGAACTGCAACAACTGTGTTACCCGAAAAAGTTCGATTAACAGTTGTCAAGGAATAAAGGGCCGGTGTGGTAGGTTTAAATCTAGTGTCTGAATAAATAGCTGACACCGCGTTTGCAGACAATGAAGGCAGAACGGCACAAAGAATCGTATACCAACGGGGAAGCGTTGCGTTTTAATTCAATTTACGGAACCAATTGCGTACGGGTTTGTTGAGTCACATGAACCAGGTCATCTACAGTCGTTTGTTTGTTATAGATTCCAAAGTCACTATGAAGTCAAAGAGTTATAAAACGTGGGTTCAGACTGGACCATAAATTATTTTACCGAAAGTTAAAAATTGATGTCACATCACGACAGTTTCGGGTTTCTAGGCTGCTTACAGATGAAGTATGTACGACTCAACAAATGTGAAAATAGTCAGCTTTAAATTTAGTAAATTTGTACGTCAAGAAGCTGGCAAATACAACTATTAAAACAAACATGCGGAATAAGGCATAACATGGTTCAAACGATTACATTTCACTGCTTTTTGGTGTATGAACTCTATCATTGTTGGATAAATTTGGCAAATATAAATTGTCCAAGTACATTTTGTAACGGCGGACATTCATATCGTGAAAATGGCCTTTGAGATCGAAATTCGTCAGTTGTAATGCGTCGTTAAATTTTGATTTCTGGACAAAAATTTAAGCCTGGGCGATACCGTGGTTTTAATGTTTCACAAACTTGCACACAGATTCTGACGACAAACTGATTTTCTCAGTTCTCTCTTTTTCCTTTTTTTTTAATTTCTGAGTATCTAATTTCCGTACATTTCTTCGTTGCAGATGTAGACTCTATTCTATATACTGCCCACCAATAGTGACATACATCACGAAGAATTATTACGTTCAAAATTAATGCATTAATAAAACGGAGCTTAAAAAGTAATTGAACCCTAGTGGTGTACACCTCTGAAATATTCATACGAAGTGTATACGATGTTCACAATGACCGCCGGCCGCTGTGGCCGAGCGGTTCTTGGCGCCCTGCTGCTACGATCGCAGGTTCGAATCCTGTCTCGGGCAGGGACAGGGAAGTATGTGATATACTTAGGTTAGTTAGGTTTAAGTAGTTCTCAGTCTAGGGGACTCAGTCCCATAGTGCTTAGGGCCAAATGGTCTGTTCACAGTGACCCTCCATTATTTACTCGGGAAATTGCTTGAAAATACAATATTTCATAATTTTTCATTCTTGTCATTTACTTTTTCAATCATTACTTGTATCAGTAAATCCAAAATTCGAAACTGAGTAAACACTCTTGTGGAAACGTTTCAGTGGAGAAATATGATCCACAAATAAAGGATTTATTCGCAGTTTAATTAGGGGAAGATGCTATTCATTTAACGAATTGCACATATAATGCGAATATTTTTAGGTGTTCTCAACTATTCATAAATCCATTCATTCATTATTGCCACATTCTTGGGATGTGGACTACGATGTTATCTGCAGCTGGCAGACCTAAACTGTTAGAGGCGGTTGTGTCCAGCTATAGCCACGCATACCGTTGACAACTGTATTTTCTTCACTGCTGTCTGAAAATTCGGTAGACTGATCAGTTTCAGCATTGCCCATAGCTGCTGTAGGAGCATCAGATTCAAAAAAATGGTTCAAATGGGTCTGAGCACTATGGGACGTAACATCTGCGGTCATGAGTCCCCTAGAACTTAGAATTACTTAAAGCTAACTAACCTAAGGACATCACACACATCCATGCCCGAGGCAGGATTCGAACCTGCGACCGTAGCGGTCGCGTGGTTCCAGACTGAAGCCCCTACAACCGCTCGTCCACTGCGGCTGGCAGCATCAGCTTCGGTATTACTTCCATACGAAAGTCATTAACGTCACTTTCTTATAATTACGCTTTCTGCTTAGCATCTTTCGCTAGTAAAATATTATTCCTATGTGCCATTTTCACATAAATGAACGTCACACTCAATAACAGAGCAGTTACACAATGTGTGTTGCAGGGTCAAAGTGACCTTCAAAAATATTTGTCAGATTTGTTAAACAACAGTATCTCACAATTTCGAACGTCCGTCCTTTACTAGATGTCACTCAATGCTGAATTTACATTGGTGGCTGCGGGCTCCATATGAGCAGTGTTGCATGCACAGTAAGAAATAAAAAACTACAGGATCAGAGTCTAGGGTTACATTTACGGTCTCATTCCAGTGAATAGCTGTTATGCAGATGTCTAAAGACTTTTTTTGTGCCTCATCTGGTTTAGGGAAGTGTGCAACGGCGCGCAGTGCTAGTGAAACGTCTGTCGGGCAGGTGGGGGTGTGCGGACGGCGGCAGGTAAGGGCAATTACCGGGGACCCGGGTAATTACATCTGCATTAGCCGGTGCCGTAAGCCGAGCCGGGCGCGCGCGGTCAGCCTCGCTGTTGGAATGCGCGGAAATTTACCTCCGCCGTCTGACCTCGCAAGTTCCAGCGCCCTTTGCGACTCGGGTATCCCACGTAAATGTCTGCTAAAACTCAGAAACAGTTGTTCCACAAGACATATGGAAATAGCAAAATCGATTCACTTAACTTCAACGGTCCCAAAGATGAAAGATAAGAGTCGTTTACGCGTTACCGCGAGTCCAACTTAAATCACGGAAGGCTCGGTGTTCAAGCTCGTCATTTCTTGGTAAGGCAATATTCCACAAAAGCTTGTTCTATAGAATTGCCATTGTTTTAGTTAGCACATTCTGGAAATACTCTCTTCTTACTTTATTAATATTAAATTTTTCCTAATCTAGATTGTCTTCCATCATTACGTGAGCATGATCTGAATTCACATCCGCACTATTATGTGCAATATACTGTGTGGTATGTAAATTCAACGACGGCATAGTCCAGTTGACATCTCATATCTTCTCCTCTTGTGATTTTGGAAGAACGTGTTTACTACGAATACACCTATCGCAGTATTGTAAAATCTCCTCACTCACTCCCTCTACAAGTTGATTAGCATATGACCACAGCCTTCTCCCTCCACATTATATCAATTAAGTTTGGATAGCTGGCTGTGCAGAAGTTAGGGCTCTTTTGACTCTACGGTCATAATCGTGACATAGATATACTTGGAAGTAAGCAATACTGTCTCGTTCATACCACAACCAAGTCCAAATATGAAGACACAGACATCACTCAAATATAAAGAATCACAAGTATCATTGTGGATACAGGAATTGGTGACCACAAAGTCGTTGTATCAAGACTGGACACTGTAGCAAACGGATACAGCAAAGATCAAGGCAACATTTTTCATTCTAGAAGCACATAAAAATTCGATCGACGTCTCCCTAAGAGGCATCTACATCTACATCTACATCCATACTCCGCAAGCCACCTGACGGTGTGTGGCGGAGGGTACCTTGAGTACCTCTATCGGTTCTCCCGTCTATTCCAGTCTCGTATTGTTCGTGGAAAGAAGGATTGTCGGTATGCCTCTGTGTGGGCTCTAATCTCTCTGATTTTATCCTCATGGTCTCTTCGCGAGATATACGTAGGAGGGAGCAATATACTGCTTGACTCATCGGTGAAGGTATGTTCTCGAAACTTTGACAAAAGCCCGTACCGAGCTACTGAGCGTCTCTCCTGCAGAGTCTTCCACTGGAGTTTATCTACCATCTCCGTAACGCTTTCGCGATTACTAAATGATCCTGTAACGAAGCGCGCTGCTCTCCGTTGGTTCTTCTCTTTCTCTTCTATCAACCCTATCTGGTACGGATCCCACACTGCTGAGCAGTATTCAAGCAGTGGGCGAACAAGCGTACTGTAACCTACTTCCTTTGTTTTCGGATTGCATTTCCTTAGGATTCTTCCAATGAATCTCAGTCTGGCATCTGCTTTACCGACGATCAACATTATATGATCATTCCATTTTAAATCACTCCTAATGCGTACTCCAAGATAATTTATGGTATTAACTGCTTCCAGTTGCTGACCTGCTATTTTGTAGCTAAATGATAGAGGATCTATCTTTCTGTGTATTCGCAGCACATTACACTTGTCTACATTGAGATCCAATTGCCATTCCCTGCACCATGCGTCAATTCGCTGCAGATCCTCCTGCATTTCAGTACAACTTTCCGTTGTTACAACCTCTCGATACACCACAGCATCATCTGCAAAAAGCCTCAGTGAACTTCCGATGTCATCCACCAGGTCATTTATGTATAATGTGAATAGCACCGGTCCTATGACACTCCCCAGCGGCACACCTGAAATCACTCTTAATTCGGAAGACTTCTCTCCATTGAGAATAACATGCTGCGTCCTGTTATCTAGGAACTCCTCAATCCAATCACACAATTGGTCTGATAGTCCATATGCTCTTACTTTGTTCATTAAACGACTGTGGGGAACTGTATCGAACGCCTTGCGGAAGTCAAGAAACACGGCATCTACCTGTGAACCCGTGTCTATGGCCCTCTGAGTCTCGTGGACGAATAGCGCGAGCTGGGTTTCACATGACCGTCTTTTTCGAAACCCATGCTGATTCCTACAGAGTAGATTTCTAGTCTCCAGAAAAGTCATTATACTCGAACACAATACGTGTTCCAAAATTCTACAATTGATCGACGTTAGAGATATAGGTCTATAGTTCCGCACATTTGTTCGAAGTCCCTTCTTGAAAACGGGGGTGACCTGTGCCCTTTTCCAATCCTTTGGAACGCTACGCTCTTCTAGAGACCTACGGTACACCGCTGCAAGAAGGGGGGCAAGTTCCTTCGCGTACTCTGTGTAAAATTGAACTGGTATCCCATCAGGTCCAGAGGCCTTTCCTCTTTTGAGCGATTTTAATTGTTTCTCTATCCCTCTGTCGTCTATTTCTATATTTACCATTTTGTCATCTGTGCGACAATCTAGAGAAGGGACTACAGTGCAATCTTCCTCTGTGAAACAACTTTGGAAAAAGACATTTAGTATTTCGGCCTTTAGTCTGTCATCCTCTGTTTCAGTACCATTTTGGTCACAGAGTGTCTGGACATTTTGTTTTGATCCACCCACCGCTTTGACATAAGACCAAAATTTCTTAGGATTTTCTGCCAAGTCAGTACATAGAACTTTACTTTCGAATTCATTGAACGCCTCTCGCATAGCCCTCCTCACACTACATTTCGCTTCGCGTAATTTTTGTTTGTCTGCAAGGCTTTGGTTATGTTTATGTTTGCTGTGAAGTTCCCTTTGCTTCCGCAGCAGTTTTCTAACTCGGTTGTTGTACCACGGTGGCTCTTTTCCATCTCTTACGATCTTGCTTGGCACATACTCATCTAACGCATAATGTACGACGGTTTTGAACTTTGTCCACTGATCCTCAACACTATCTGTACTTGAGACAAAACTTTTGTGTTGAGCCAACAGGTACTCTGAAATCTGCTTTTTGTCACTTTTTCTAAACAGAAAAATCTTCCTACCCTTTTTAATATTCCTATTTACGGCTGAAATCATCGATGCCGTAACCGCTTTATGATCGCTGATTCCCTGTTCTGCGTTAACTTTTTCAAATAGTTCGGGTCTGTTTGTCACCAGAAGGTCTAATATGTTATCGCCACGAGTCGGTTCTCTGTTTAACTGCTCAAGGTAGTTTTCAGATAAAGCACTTAAAAAAATTTCACTGGATTCTTTGTCCCTGCCACCCGTTATGAACGTTTGAGTCTCCCAGTCTATATCCGGCAAATTAAAATCTCCACCCAGAACTATAACATGGTGGGGAAATCTACTCGAAATATTTTCCAAATTATCCTTCAGGTGCTCAGCCACAACAGCTGCTGAGCCAGGGGGCCTATAGAGACATCCAATTACCATGTCTGAGCCTGCTTTAACCGTGACCTTCACCCAAATCATTTCACATTTCGGATCTCCGTCAATTTCCTTCGATACTATTGCACTTCTTATCGCTATAAACACGCCTCTCCCTTCACTGTTCAGCCTGTCTCTGCGGTATACATTCCAATCTGAGTTTAGGATTTCATTACTGTTTACGTCTGGTTTCAGCCAACTTTCTGTCCCTAGTACTATATGGGCGTTGTGACCGTTTATTAATGAGAGCAGTTCTGGGACCTTTCTATAGACGCTCCTGCAGTTTACTATTAGCACATTAATATTGTTATTCCCTGTTGCATTTTGCCTACTCCTACCTTGCCGCATCTCAGGAGGCGTCTTGTCGGGCCTAGGGAGGGGATTCTCTAACCTAAAAAACCCCCATGTGCACTCCACACGTACTCCGCTACCCTTGTAGCCGCTTCCGGCGTGCAGTGCACGCCTGACCTATTCAGGGGGACCCTACATTTCTCCACCCGATAGCGGAGGTCGAGAAATTTGCACCCCATATCTCCACAGATCCGTCTGAGCCTCTGGTTTAAGCCTTCCACTCGGCTCCAAACCAGAGGACCGCGATCGGTTCTGGGAACGATACTACAAATAGTTAGCTCTGATTCCACCCCGCGAGCGAGGCTTTCCGCCTTCACCAATTCCGCCAACCGCCTGTACGAACTGAGGATGACCTCTGAACCCAGACGGCAGGAGTCATTGGTGCCGACATGAGCAACAATTTGCAGTTTGGTGCACCCAGTGCTCTCTATCGCCGCCGGTAGGGCCTCCTCCACATCTCGGATGAGACCCCCCGGCAAGCAGACAGAGTGAACACTGGCCTTCTTCCCCGACCTTCCCGCTATTTCCCTAAGGGGCTCCATCACCCGCCTAACGTTGGAGCTCCCAATAACTAATAAACCCCTCCCCCCGTGTGCCTGCTCGGACCTTGCTGAAGGAGCAGCCACATGTCCTCTCACAGGCAGAGTGGGCGATGCCACACGGCCAGCCTCCACATTTACCCTCCGCCTCGTGCGCCGCGAACGCCACTGAACCCGCCACTCCCCTTGGGGAGAGGGTGGCCCAACCGCGCCCGGTACCCACAAAGATGTCTCGACAGCAGGGACAGTGGGTGAAGCATGTAACACCTGGGGTGTACCTTGCGACGCACCAGACTCCCCACTGCCGCTACACTCCGAGGCAGCAGCCTGAAGACGGCTGACCGCGGCCATCAACACGCTCAGCTGTTCGCGAACAGTGGCCAGCTCCTCCTGCGTCCGTACACAGCAGTCACACATCCTATCCATCCTAAGGAATCAATTTACTGAAGAGAGTTAATCAACCTTTAACTAGACTGCTAATTCACTAAAGGCGGCTGTTTATTCACTAAACTGTGGTTGCTAGATACTTCTTGTAGAAAACAATGAAAATAGCACTACCTGTCTCTGGACTGTATTGAAAAGAAACACTAACACTACTGGCACTATGGTTGACTAAAGGGACTCTCTCTGACTGTATTCAAAACAAACACGAAATCTATGGAACACTGTTAATAGCATCCGACAATTAAAGCTTCCTAAAAGCAAATACACACGGAAGAAGAAGTGACAAGTAAGAAAAATACAGTTAATACTTAAATTAAGGTAGCTCGCTGCACAGCAGACGTGAAGCAGGCGGCAGTTACGACGACACTCAGTTCCGGTTATCTTCATACTATAAAAGTAATAGTGGCGATCGCTATTAAGAACTTTACACCAAGAAAAATAATGAACGGAACACTGAAATATTATTAGGCCTAGTCTGTTTGTCCTGCTGAGTAACCTTGGGTAAGGTTCGACAAACATGAAAGTTATCTACTCTTCTGAACTTTTAATTGCTAGCCGCGCGATAGTAGCCGCGCGGGCTGATGCGCCTTGTCACGGTCCGTGGGGCTTCCCCCGTCGTAAGTTCGTTTACGTTAGATTAAATAGTGTGTAGGCTTAGAGAAAGATGACCTCAGATGTTTGGTCCCATGAGCCCTTACCACAAATTTGCAATTTCGAATCGTTTTAGCTAATTCTGGGGGTGAGCATACTACGTGTATCTCTATTGCCTGAATTTATTGTATTAAAAATGATTTGGTGTGACTAATGGAATCGCCGTGTGGTTTATTGGCGGACGGCACGGTAGCTCAGGGTGGCTGGTCAGACGGTTAGCGACCCTCTGTAATAAAAGAAAGAAATTAAAAAAGAAATGAGTGAGCGGATCAACGATGAACTTGAATGGGTGTCATAAGACATCCGCGATGAACAAAATACAACGAACAAAACGAGATTAAAAAAAAGAAAAGGGCCGAGGGGGGGGGTTGTCTTTGATTAGCAATAAAAACATTCACTGTCCCAAGTTCGAAACCCACCAAGGCTTAAATTTTGATTGACAATCAGCATTAGCGGCCGAAGACTTCCGGCATAAAAAGTCATCCTTATTCTGCCAACGGCCTTGTCAAAGATGGCAGAGAAGCCGACAAAGGTTCAGGGCACTCTCTTGTCTTTGGGATGGGAAACTGCCTCTAAAGGCGGAAGAATCAGCAATGATCAAAGGCATGAGGATGCAAAAAGCAATGGAAAGCACTGCATTAAAGACACATAACATGTATCCACGGGACATGTGGCCTGTAATTGAAAAAGTGTAATAATGATCTCTTCATTGGCAAAAGAGTTAGGAATAGTCAGCCATTCGGATCTCTGGGAGAAGACTGCCAAGGGGGAGGTGTCCATGAAATAAAGATCCGATAATAAAAGAAAGGATAACGTCCTATGAGTCGGAGAGTGGAATGTTAGATGCTTGAACGTGGTATGGAGCAAGAAAATCTGAAAAGGAAATGCAAAGTCTCAGTCTAGATGCAGTAGAAATGGACAGAAGACAAGGATTTCTGGTCAGATGAGTATAGGGTAATATAAACAGCAGCAGAAAATGGTACAACACGAATAGGAGTCATTATGCAAACCAGCACCGACAACGATAGTTCAGGTATATTATGCCGACGTTGCAAGCTGAAAATGAAGAGATAGGGAAAGTATATGAGAATATTGAGAGGGTAATACAGTACGTAAAGGGTGATGAAAATCTAATAATCATGGAAGACTGGAATGCAGTTGTAGGGGAAGGAGTAAAAATGTAGGTTACAGGAGAATATGGGCTTGAGACAAGAAAAGAGAAAGGAGAAAGACTAATTGAGTTCTGCAATAAATTTCAGCTAGTATTACTGAATACTCTGTCGAAGAATCACAAGAGAAAGGCCGGCTGATAAGGGAATATTTCAGTTAGATTACATCATGGTCAGCCAGAGATTCCGAAATCAGATACTGGACTGTAAGGCGTACCCAGGAGCAGATTAGACTCAAATCACAATATAGTAGTGATTAAGACTAGGCTGAAGCTTAAGAGATTAGTCATGAAGAATAAGTACACAAATAAGTGGCATACAGAATACTAAGGGATGACGAGATACGTTTGAAGTTCTCTAAGGCCATAGATAGAGCAATGAGGAATAGCTCAGCAGGTAGTACGGTTGAAGACAAATGGACATCTCTAAAAATGGCAATCATAGAAGATGGAAAGAAAAACATACGTACAAAGAAGGTAACTACGACGAAACCATGGGTAACACAAGAAATACTTCAATTCGTCTATGAAAGAAGGAAGTACAAAAATGTTCGGGTAAATTCAGGAAAACAGATATACAAGAACCCGAGGAATGAAATAAATAGGAAGCTAAGACGGAATGGGCCCATGAAAAATATAATTGCTTGAAGGTCTGACTCAGCATATAGGAAACTCAAAACAATCTGCGGTGAAATTAAAAGCAAGAGCAGTAACATTAAGAGCATGACGGAAATTCCTTTGTTAGACGCAGAGGAGAGAGCGGATATGTAGAAAGAACAGATTGGAAGCCTCTATGAAGGGAAGATTTGTCTGACGTAATAGAAGAAGAGACAGGAGTCGTTTTAGAAGAGGTAGGGGATCCAGTATTAGAATCAGAGTTTATGAGAGCGTCGGAGTAGTTCAGATCAAATAACGCAGCCGGGATAGATAACATTTCATCATAATTTTTAAAATCTTGTGGGGAAGTGACAACAAAACGGCTATTCACGTTGGTGTGTAGAATGTATGAGTCTGGCAACATACCATCTGACTTTCGGAAAAATATCAACCACCCAATTTCCTAAACTGCAAGAGCTGACAAGTGAGAGAATTATAGAACAGTCAGCTTAAGAGCTCATGCATCTAAGTTATTGACAAGGACAATATACAGAATAATGGAAAAGATAACTGTGTATTTTTAAATGACTATCAGCATGGCTCTAGGAACGGTAATAATAAGAGCGACGACCAAGAACAAAGTGCTCGGATTAAATAGGGTGTAAGACAAAAATGTAGTCTTTCCCCCCTACTGTTCAGTCTGTACGTCGAAGAAGCAATGATGGAAATATAAGAAAGATTCAGAAGGGAAATTAAAATTAAAGGTGAAAATATATCATTGATACGATGCGCTGATGACAATGCTGTCGAAAGTGAAGGAGAATCACAGGACTTGTTGAATGGAACGAAGAGTCTGATGAGTACGGAGTACTGACTTAGAGTAAATCGAAGAAAAATGAGAATAATGAGAAGCAGCAGAAATGAGAACAGCGAGAAACTTAGCATCAGGAGCGATGGTCACGTAGTAGACAAAATTAAGGAATTCTGCTACCTAGGCAGTAAAATAACCAATGACGGACAGGGTAAAGAGGACGTAAAAAGCAGACTAACATTAGCAAAAAGAGCATTCCTTGCAAACAGAAGACGACTACTACGAAACGTAGGACTTAATTTGAGGAAGAAATTTCTGAGAATGTAAGTCTGCAGCACAGCATTGTACGGTAGCGAAACATGGACTGTGGAAAAATCGGAACAGAAGAGAATCGAAGGATTTGAGATGTGGTGCTATGATCAAAGTTGAAAATTAGGTCGACTGATAAGGTAAGGAATGAGGAGGTTCAGCGCAGAATCGGAGAGGCAAGTAATATGTGGAAAAAACTGATAAGGAGAAGGGACAGGATGATAGGACAACTGCTAAGAGACGATGGAATGACATCGATGGTACTAGATGGAGGTGTAGAGGGCAAAAACGTAGAGGAAGATAGTGAAAACGATACAGCAAATAGTTGAGGATGGAGATTCCAGGTGCTACTCTGAGATGAAGAGGTTGGCACAGGAGAGGAATTCGTGGCGGGCCGCATCAGGCAAGCCAGAAGTCTGACGTACTTTCTCATAGACAACCACAACATCTACGAACAGTCTTGAAGAGCATCGGAAGCTCTTTAAGACTAATCACAGATGATGCGGTTGTATATAAGGAAGTACCAACGTCAGAAGACAGTACAGATTTACTGAAAGATCTGCAGAGGACTGTGAATGGTGAAGGACGTGCAATTGATCCCGAACGCATTAAATGTAACCCATTCCTATCCATAGGAAAAGGAATTCACTACTATATAACCACACTACTGGTGTCAAATTGTTGGAGACAATATGCAGGAGTAAGAGTCGAGAGCGACCTCAAGTGGAATGATCATATAAAGTAAATCATAGGAAAAGGTGATGCTGCACCGAGAGTCATAGGAAGAATCTTAAGGAAATGTATCTGATTCACGAAGCAAGCGGCTTGCAGGCGATTGTTAGACTGATTCTTGAATATTTTTCATCATTCTCGGATCCTTGCCAGGTAAGAGTGTTAGAACACACATACACTACTGGCCATTAAAATTGCTACACCACGAAGTTGACGTGCTACAGACGCGAAATTTAACCAACAGGAAGAAGGTATTGTGATATGCAAATGATTAGCTTTTCAGACCGTTCACACAAGGTTGGCGCCGGTGGTGACACCTACAACGTGCTGACATGAGGAAAGTTTCCGACAGATTTCTCATACACGAACAGCAGTAGACCGGTGTTGCCTGGTGAAACGTTGTTGTGATGCCTCGTGTAAAGAGGAGAAATGCATACCATCACGTTTCCGACTTTGATAAAGGTCGGATTGTAGCCTAGCGCGATAGCGGTTTATCGTATCGCGACATTGCTGCTCGCGTTGGTCGAGATCCAATGACTGTTAGCAGAATATGGAATCGGTGGGTTCAGGAGGTTAATACGGAAAGCCGTGCTGGATTCCAACGGCCTTGTATGACTAGCAGTCGAGATGACAGGCATCTTATCCGCATGGCTGTAAAGGATCGTCCAGTCACGCCTCGATCCCTGAGTCAACAGATGGGGACATTTGCAAGACAACAACCATCTGCACGATCAGTTCGACGACGTTTGCAGCAGCATGGACTATCAGCTCGGAGACCATGGCTGCGGTAACCCTTGACGCTGCATTACAGACAACAGCTCCTGCGATTGTGTGCTCAACGACGAACCTGGGTGCACGAATGGCAAAATGTCATTTTTTCGGATGAATCCAGGTTCTGTTTACAGCATCATGATGGACGCATCCGTTTTTGGCGACATCGCGGTGAACGCTCATTGGAAGCGTGTATTCGTCATCGCCATACTGGCGTATCACGCGGCGTGATGATATGGGCTGCCATTGGTTACACGTCTCGGTCATCTCTTGTTCGCTTTGACGGAACTTTGAACAGTGTACGTTACATTTCAGATGTGTTACGACCCGTGGCTCTACCCTTCATTCGATCCCTGCGAAACCCTACATTTCAGCAGGATAATGCACGACCGCATGTTGCAGGTCCTGTACGGGCCTTTCTGGATACAAAAAATGTTCGACTGCAGCCCTGGCCAGCACATTCTCCAGATCTCTCACCTAGTGAAAACGTCTGGTCAATGGTAGCCGAGCAACTGGCTCGTCACAACACGCCAGTCACTACTCCTGATGAACTGTGGTATCGTGTTGAAGCTGCATGGGCAGCTGTACCTGTACACGCCATCCAAGCTCTGTTTGACTCAATGCCCAGGCGTATCAAGGCCGTTATTACAGCCAGAGGTGGTTGTTCTGGGTACTGATTTCTCAGGATCTATACACCCAAATTGCGTGAAAATGTAATCACATCTCAGTTCTTGTATAATGTATTTGTCCAATGAATACCCGTTTATCATCTGCATTTCTTCTTGGTGTAGCAATTTTAATGTCCAGTAGTGTAGAAGACATGAGGAAGAGCGACGCGTTTGGTCACGGGGTCGTTTTGCAGGAGCGAGAGAGTTACAAAGCTGCTCAACGAACTCCAGTGGCAGACGCTATAGGAGAGACGGTATGCATCACGGAGAGGTTTACTAGTGAAGTTTCGAGTGAGCGTTTTCAGGGAACAGTCGGACAACATATTAATTACTCCCAAATTCATCTCACAAAGGAACACGACGAGAAAATTGGAGAAATTAGAGCTACTACAGAGGCATACCGACAATCATGCTTCCCACGCGCCATTCGCGAGTGGGACAAAAAAAGGGTGATCAGTTAGTGGTGCCAGAAGTACCATCCGGCACGCACCGTTAGTGGCTTGCCCCTGTAATGATGTATGTATGTAAACAAATCCGCTGGGTTACTGGGTGTTGCGAGCCATTGCTTTGCATACAGCTGTGACGTCACAGTGACGCTCGGCGTGTGTCGCAGGGACTGCGCGCTGCTCTTGCGTCCTCATCTGTAATTCACGCGCGGGTGCGTCTGCGCGCGCGAAGCGTATGAATGTCGAATTAAAATTCAAGCGGCGCCGGCTCAAATGAGACGAATGGCTTGCGCAAACAGCGGCCGCGCTCCGTCAGGCTGAGAGTAAAAGAGACAGTAAGGGAGTGGCGTCCGGAGGCAGGCAGCCGCCGCCGCTCGCCGCTGCGACTGCGACCGCGGGCCGCCCTAGGCGCGTAGGCAACTCTGAGGGGGGCGGAGGGCGCGGATTGAATAGCCGCCCGCTCTTCCGCTTGGCGCTCATCCTCGCCACAGAGCCGGCAGATTGCTGCGCCGATGGAATGGCGCCGGCCTCCGTGTAACCGGGGGAGGGGCAGAGGGGCGGGGCCAGAGAGATCTGCCGATCTCAGCCGCGAGCCCTCTGCCGGTAGATCAGCTCCCGCAAAGCACCACCCAGGAGCCCGTGGAAGAAAGTCAGCCACGATGGAGCGGCCGACTGGCGAACAGATTTTTTTTTTCCACTCCTTCCTGAGCAGAGCCACATTTTCTCGATGCGACACGCTATTTCTTCTTGTCGGCGTAATGAAGGCCGTCTTCTACATCCTGCCGAGCGATGTGGCGCAGTGCTAAGGTAGCAGAATCGTATTCAGAAGAGTGACTATTCAAATACCTATCTGGTCATCCAGAATTAGATATTCCTTGTTTTCCCTAAAGACACAATGTGAATGGGGGCATGATGCCTTTGGAAAGAAGTGTCTCATTTTCTTCTCTAATCAGATTTTGTTTTCATCCTCAGTGACCTATACATCGTCGTGACGTTAAATCTCAATCTTCCCCTATTTTTGAGTGCGTCGTTAGAGAAAGTTATCGATCACGACGTAATATCTAAAATTAATTATAAAACAGTCTAAATCGAAAGGAATGTTTATTAAAAGGTGACCAGTTTCGATCGTCGCACGATCAACTTCAAACCTTCCACAATTTTGATGGAGATTTGCTGTGCATGGAACTGCTGAATGACGATAAGCAATTACAGCAGATGTTTAATAATTAATTCTAATCTTCCCTTTGTTTCTAAATCTGTATACACGGACTAATCAAAGACTTAATTATCATCTTAAAGCAGGCCGCAGTGGCCGAGCGGTTGTAGGCGCTTCAGTCTGGAACCGCGTGACCGCTACGATCGCAGGTTCGAATCCTGCCTCGGGCATGGATGTGTGTGATGTCCTTAGGTTAGTTAGGTTTAAGTAGTTCTAAGTTCTAGGGGACTGATGACCTCAGATGTTAAGTCCCATAGTGCTCAGAGCCATTTGAACCATTATCTTAAAAATCAATTACACAAATTTATTTTTTTGTAGATTATAATTTAATATTATTAATCTTATATGCACCTTTCAACTCATGAAAATTTTTGGCTAAGTACTATAGCATCGCTTCTTGAAAAAAGTAATGTAAATCACTTTATCGATAGGTGACTCCAATCGAGCCGCTATACGTGCTCAGAGAATAGTAACTACTATTATCTCTGTATCGTAGTGTATAAGAAAAGATTTCAATGTCTTCTCTTGTCTTCTTCTTCTTTCTCTTCCGTGCCTGGTTGGATCTGATGCCGCATTTAGATTACGGTTTGTAAAGAATTATTTCTACTATATGTAGTGTACTTAGATTTTTTGCTAAATATGTATGTTAGTAATTAATGCAGTATGGGTTTTTGTTAGTAGAAAGGAAGTACTTTCCCTGTCCCCTTTATTTAATTAATTACATAACAGTTAAATGTTGCCCTGGCCATCTGTAATTGCATTGCTGCAGCAACGCCATTGCTGTTAACATTGATAAAAAATTTCTTCATAGCTACTTATTTCTGAAAGTATTGAAAGGATTTAATCCCAGTAAAAGAAAACGGTGTCTCATAATAATTACCATTTCATTTTAGGCCAGAGGTACAGTTTTATTGAAAGGAATTATTTTAATTGTGTACGCTGCCATTACACGTAGGCAGCTATACTGGAGCACAACCCTCACAGAGAAAAATGATTGTTTGTATATTATATTAAATTTTCTTATCCCGTAACATTAATGAAAGATATTTTATTTTCATCCATCGTGAGTAAGACGGATGTCTTCACTTTGGACTACGCATGATATTTCTGACCATAGTGCCCTGAGAAAATTTAGCCGTGGGTTTTAATGAACGTAAAAGAGATTTTCTTTAGTCAAAGATTTTCATTCCAAATTAACGGAACATATTTTCTGTCTTTCAAAAAAAAGTAAGTTACGTGATTGTACACTGCATTTGAGTATCCCATCCCTACGTCTGAAACTTAAAATGATACGGTAGTATGAAGAACCTAACAAACACTAAAAAAAATCTGTATTTTTTTCATCAGACTTGTGTTAGCACATGCACTGAAGCGCCAAAGAGACTGGTACAGGCATGCGTATTCAAATACAGAGATATACAAACAGGCAGAATAGGCGCTGCGCTCGGCAGCTCCTATGAAAAACGAGCGTTTGGCGTCATTAGCGGGGAGGCCCCTTGCGCGTCAGGTCCGGCCGCCTTGGTGCAGCTCTTATTACGAGTACATTCGATACCACATTGGGCGTCCTGTGCGCCGGCTTCGGATGAAATGATGATGAAGATAGCACAACACTCAGTCCCTGAGTGGAGAAAATCCCCGACCCAGGTGGGAATCGAACCCGGGCCCGTAGGACGGCAATCCGACACGCTGACCTCTCAGCTATCGGGTCGGACGGCAAGACAACAAGTGTCTGGCGTAGTTGTTACATCGGTTGGTGCTTCTACAATAGGAAGTTATCAAGATTTAAGTGAATTTGAACGTGGTGTTATATTCGGCGCACGAGCGATAGGACACAGCATCTACGGGGTAGTGATGAAGTGGGGATTTTCCCGTATTACCACTTCACGAGTGTTCCGTGAAATCAGGAACCCCGTAAAACATCAAATCTCCGACATCGTTGCGGTCGGAAAATGATCCTGCAAGAACGGGACAAATGACCACTGAAGGAAATCATTAGACGTGACAGAAGTGCAACCCTTAAGCAAATTGCTGCAAATTTCAGTGCTGAGCCATCAACAAGTGTCAACGTGCGAATCATTCACCGAAACATGATCGATATGGGCCCACTTGATGACTGTATCCTGACACAAAGCTTTACGCCTCGCCTAGGCCCGTCAACATGACTGGAAACATGTTGCCTGGTCGGACGAGTCTAGTTTCAAATTATACCGAGCGTATGGATGCGTACGAATATAGAGACAACCTCATGAATGCATGGGGACTTTTGAAGCTGATGGGGGTTCTGTAATGGTGTTGGGCGTGTGCAGTTGGAGTGGTATGGGACCCCTGATGTCTAGATACGACTCTGACAGGTGAGACGTACGTAAGCATCCTGTCTCATCAGCTGCATCCATTCATGTCCATTGTGTATTCTGACGGCAATTCCTGCAGCACAATGCGACTCCCCACACGTCCATAGTTGCTAAAGAGTGTCTCCAGAAACACTGTTTTGAGTTTAAACACTTCCGCCGGCCACCAAACACCCCAGACATTATTGAGCACATCTGGGACGCCTAGCAACATGTTGTTCAGAAGAGATCTCCATCCCTTTTTACTCTTACGGATTTATGTACATCCCTGCAAGACTCATGGAGTCAGTTCCCTCCAGCACTACATCAGACATTAGTCCAGTCCATGGCACGTCGTGCTGCGGCACTTCAGCGCGCTCGCAGTGGGCACTACACGATTTTAGACAGGTGTAGCAATTTCTTTGGTTCTTCTCTGTAGATGCACATTGTAAGCTATAAAAAGGGATTGGTCTGACTTGGAAATATTGGCTAATTCGAAGAAGGGGTCATAGCCCATCCTCAACGCTGTGGACGTGCTTACAGCTGGTTTTCGTATCAGCTGTTCAGTTGCTTAAAGCCTCGTGTTAGCAGTGCATCGGAGTATTATTTTGTGTTAAATGTCTGACCTTTGAGTTTAGATATTCTTCATTGAAAATAAATGAATAATAGTTACAGACATAGTAAACATTCTAGAGGTTTAAATATGTGTCATTTCGCGCTTCTGATATAATGTCATGTTTATTGCTGTTGGCTTACGTTTTTGTTGTTTGGTTGTGACGTTATAGCTACAATGTCTTCATTCACCCCTCAAAGTGATAGTGACTCTGCTAGCCACAGTAAAAAATAAGAAGGCTGTTCGAAGTACATAAAACAAACAAGTATAGAAATATTACGACAGTTGCGATAGTACCGTCTAAGACAGGTAATAGTGATGATCGCTCTTGCAAACGTAAAGGTACTGGACGGTTAAGTGTAGATGAGAAGGAGCTCTACATGGAAACTTTGCTTCATGTACGTCCTAAAGATGAGTAGCACACATTCGTAATAGGGTTGAATGATCGAAAATCGCCATTACGGAGGTAATCTCAAAGAAAATCACCACTCAAATGAGATGGAATTTTGTTTATCATGTAATGAGAGACAATTAACGGATGACTGTGTGTAAAAATGCATTTAGTATTTTGTATTACACGAAGGATAAAGCAATCTTTCGATTAACGTCATTAATAACCTCACACCAGGTACCTGTGCGTAATTTGGGCAATCATGGAGGTAGTGGTAATGCAATACCGAAACACATTAACCAATTTCTTGTTGAAGAAACACAGTACAGCATTCAGAATACGAAGTATTTAAGGTCTGATGTTAAAATCAAAACTATCTATGATTTCATTTGTAAGGAACCTCCAGGGCAATCCGGAGTGGCCGTGCGGTTCCAGGGGCTACAGTCTGGAACCGCGAGATCGCTATGGTCGCAGGTTCGAATCCTGCCTCGGGCATGGATGTGTGTGGTGTCCTTTGGTTAGTTAGGTTTAAGTAGTTCTAAGTTCTAGGGGACTGATGACCTCAGAAGTTTAGTCCCATAGTGCTCAGAGCCATTTGAACCATTTGAACCTCCAGGAAGTAGAATATGACTTTTATAGAAAGTACTTCTAAAAATTTTTTGTTATAGATTTGGACGTACGCAAATCAATCTCCGTCTTAAAGTAACTGCAAAGATACAAAATCCACATATGAACTACAATGCAAGCCAAGCTGCAGTCGCTGAAAAGATCATTCATGTTCGCCTGGCTCAGAAGCTTTATAACACACAGTAAAAAATAAAAATTCTTTTCTTGCTACATTTGGCTGCATGAAGAACCTCCCTTTACTAAAACTGCCTGTTCAGGAAATGTTTTATTTTAGGAAACTGGTTATATCCATTCTGTGTACACGATATAAAAGCAGATTCTGCCTATTTCTCTATTTATCCGGAAGAAGAAGCCAAACGTGGACCTGACAAATTATGTAACATGCTGTGGTTAAAAATAAACATAGTGGACCTTGAGGTTAAAGAACTTCACATTACAGTCACGTCTGCGGAGCGCAAAATCACCATTAGATTTTAGTGTGCTTTCTCCTTGCACTGGTTGCTACTAGGTGACTTACACAGATTTATCAGTACTTTCCTTCGTGAGGGCACTCCTACCTTCTCTGTAATTACGATTTGAGGACTGAAAAAAAAATCCGGCGACTACACAGAATTTACACGCCACCCTAATACACTGATTTGATTCATTTATCGTGGAAGACAGGCTTCAGTATTACACAAATCTCTTGGAAGTACAAAAAAACGTTCAGGAATGCAGACGGCTGACGTCGTCGATAACCACCGATCTTTCGGCAGGAGCACACCCTGTCATTTTCAAGACAAAACTGCAGCAGGTAAGCGCTGTATAAGAGAATTTAAAACCGCGGTTTTCAAAGACACTCCTTAAAGATAACACACATTCACTGTAAACACTACAGACATCACAAACCAAATATGACCGACGTCAGAAGTTATCAATAGTGAAATTAATAAGCAACGGGTGAGGTAGCATAACGTTCCAAAGGATGACCGGTCCATCCTGCACTAGCAATGTTCTGCAATGGCGGATTTGCTCGGCTTTTGTAAGCGTGTGGGCCGCTTATGCCCAGTACACCGGTCCTCTATTGTCCTGGTGGTCTTCCCATTACATGCCATGCCTCAACTGCAAGGAATTTTAGTGTGCTTTCTCCTTGCACTGGTTGCTACTAGGTGATTTACAAAGATTTATCAGTACTTTCCTTTGTGAGGGCACTCCTACCAACCACGATCGCCCTGATAGTGGTCGAAACACACACGTAACATCTTGTTTCGCCAAAATATTACCAATCCTGTGCGAATTGTTCCCTGCGAAAGGAAAAAATGCTGTAGATTTTGGTGCCACATAGGTACTATAATCACTCGCTCGGTGCATAGTACGCCGGGATATATTGAGGTCTCTCCTGAAAGTATCTCGGATTTCAAGAACTGATCCCCTAAGTTCTACAAAGAAACAACAAAGTCTCTAGAAAAATCCAAATTTTAGATATCCCACTATGTCAGGTAGAATACTTCTTATCTAAACATTATTTAATCTCAGCTGAGTTCATTGATGGAGTTGTGAAGAACACTTTATTGCTGCAAAAGAACAACGCAATAATAGCGTGCAGTGGAAAAATTCCAATACCACACCAGGAGATCCAGGATGAACTCAAGATACTTACAAATATTCCATATTAATACCGACCATTTTACTAGGAGGTGTTGATGGGACCATCAGCAGCTTTTGCAGAGGACGGTGCACATGAGGGACGGTAATGATTTTCAGAGTAAATTTCATAGATAACTCTTTCAAAATCTGTGAGTAGCATTGTCATTTCCTGTATGTATTATATTATGGAATTTTTGTGAAAACTGTGTCTATTTTTGACATTTATAATCAGTTTGAAGAACGGAACAAATCCTCTGGTTTCACTGTTGTGATGCGCCCTTAAGGACAAATACATTCAATTTTCTAAACTGCTGAGGTAGGATGTCAATATAACACACACACCTCGGCTCGTTTTCCTCTTCCACTTTGAGAGGAAAGTACGAGGAACGTAGGACGATTTCTGAACCACACCTCGATATCTATGCACCTGGTGTCGCCTCTGCCATTGGGGTTGCTCTTCCTTTTTCTATCATTGCTGTTTCCTCAATGATTCATGCGTGTTAGCGTTCCATGGCGTAGAAGCAGTACTGAAGCGTCAGCAAAAAGACGGTTTTGTGTGTACAGAGGTTGGAAGAAGACATGGAAACCCAGCGAGAAATACATGCTTGAACAAAAATACACATGCTAGCTGTAGATTCCGCCGTTGTACTTGACCACGAACATCACCTGTGTTACGTCCTCAAGGCGTCAGAAAAATGTTCTGTGGGTAACTAGTTGGTGTTCTTGTGGTGAGTGCTTCCGTAACCCAGGTAGGCAAAGTGTTTGGTGTTTCAAGAAACACCGTTTCGAAGATTTATGCTACATCAGGGAAAGTGGTAAAACATCCGCTAAGTCACAACGCCAACGGAAGTGTGTGTAGTGTCATCACGACGGACGGTCATTGAAGATGATTGTGATGGAAAATAGGAGCACTATAGCAGAAAAATTCACTACATAACTGAATGTCGCTCTCACGGTAACTGTCAGCACCAAACCAACACGAAAGGAGTTCCACAAGCTGGGAATTGGAGGGTAAGATGGAATTCCAAAACCAATAATCAGTGATTCAAGTACCCGTAATAAGAAAAAATGGTGCTGAAATCATAACAGAAATTGGAGAATGTTATTTCGTCTATGAGTCTTGTTTCACGATGTCCCCATCTCCTGACCGAGTTTACGTACCTAGAGTGAAGCATGACGGGGGGTACGGCAACGACTTTGTTAGCCATGTAGTGGTATTCCATGGGCCCCATGGGTACTCTCCAATATGCATTATTAAAAGGGTTTTTGTGACCATTTTCGTTAATCAGGTACATCCCATGGTACAATGTACCCCAACGACGATGCTTTGTTCGAAGGCCATAGCGCCCCTGTTCACACAATTCGCGACGATGCTGTGTACGAAGAAGACCGGGACCCTGTCCACGCAACTCGCGCCGTTCAGGACTGGTTTTCTGAACACAAGCTTCAATTTCCGCATATCTCCTGGCCATCAAAGTCATCAGATTCAATGTTACTGAAACTTTGTGATCTAATTTGGAGAGAAGCTATCCATCTCCATAACAGTTATCTGACTTGTCACTATTTTGCAGGAAGAATGGTATAAGATTCCACTGAAAACTGTACAGGACCTGTAATTATCCATTCCGACACTTCTGGAAACTGTTGGTCGTTCTTCTTTAAGGTCCTCCGTGTTAATAGATTTAACGGCCATGACCATTTTAGTGACCATTCAGAAATCATACAGTTAAACAATAACAGTTCCTTCCGTCAATATACACACATTTCGTTTCAGTGATAATCACAGTTAGTGACGCTGGTAGTAATACAATAAGTAGTTGCCAGCATACACCACACAATGGTCTGTAAATCTGTCCAGAGCTACCGTGAACAGAATCAATCGATTCCTGTAATAAGGTTGTGATTAAGTAGAAGACGGCGTTAGTGCGCATTGTCTGCGTCAGTAAAACTCTTTTCTGTTCTCAACCACGTATCATCAAACACAATAGTCGTTTTGTCGTTCGTCCAATGTGCCCAATATAATGGCTATGGCATCAGTGAGAGAAATGTCTCTTACGATCCACGGTTTAATGCGCTTCAGAATACGGAAACATTTCGTAAGGTGAGGCCACCTTTAAAAGTTAAAAAAAAAAAAAACGTACCTTCGCAATTTTACTTCCTTCGCTTCAGCAATATGCAATGAATAAATTGTCAAAGACCTTCTAAAAAGAACTGAAGTGATATAAAACAGCGTAATTCTTCAAAAACTTTTAAGAAGTGTCCCACTCCGACGTCATGAACTCATCCACAATGACATATACTGCACTCTCCACGAAGTGAGGCTACCGTGTGTTCGTTGAAGAAAAATACTTCCTTTCTTTAATTTCCTGTAGGGGCATTCCACAGGGTAAAACGGGTGATATACAATACACAGAAAAACCAAGAGGAAACACTGAGAGTGGGAGGCCAAGAACGAAGTGCTCGAACTAAAAAGGGCGAAAGGAATTATTGTCTTTCGCTCCTATTTTCCACTCTATACATCGGAGAAGCAGTGATAAAAATAAAGGAAAGATTCAAGAGTGGGCTTAAAATTCAAGGTGAAACGATATAAAAGATAAGATTTGTTGACGACATTGTTACCGGCAGTGAGAGTGAAGAAGAATTAAAAGATCTGTTGAATGGAATGAACAGTCTAATGAGCATAGAATATGGACAGGAGGTAAATCAATAAAGATGAAGTAATGAGACGTAGCTGAAATGAGAACTGCAACAAACTTAACGTCAGAGATGGTATGTACATCTACATGTATACTCCGCTAGCCACCAAGCGGTGTGTGGCGGAGGGCACTATTCGCGCCAAAGTCATATTTCCCCCTCTCCCCTTTCTGTTCCACTCGCGAATCGCACGAGGGAAAAACGACTGTCTGAACGCCTCAGTACGAGCTCTAATTTCCCTTATCTTTGAATGGTAATCACTGCTCGATTTGAAAGTTGGTGGTGATGATATAAGCTCTTCATCCCCGGCGAAGATTGGATTTTGAAATTTAGTGAGCACACCCATCCGTTTAGCGCACCGTCTATCTGCAACTGTGTCCCACTTCAAACTTTCTATGAGATTTGTAACACTCTCACGATGGCTAAATGTACCAGTCACGAATCTTGCCGCTCTTCTTTCGCCCTTCTCAATCTCTTGAATCAGACCCAACTGATAAGGGTCCCATATAGAAAAGCAATACTCTACGACTGGACTAACTAAAGTACTGTAAGCAATTTCCTTTGTTGAAGGACTGCATCGCTTCAGGATTCTAGCAATAAACCGAAATCTTGAGTTCGCCTTACCCCTTACTTGTGTAATCTGATCGTTCCGTGTAAGATCATTCATAGTAGTCACACCCAGTACTTGACGGGTGTTACAGCTTCCAAAGGTTGGGCATTTATTTTGTACTCGTACATTAATGGGGATTTCCGCTTTGTTATACGCTGTAGGTTACACTTACTAATATTGAGAGATATCTGCCAGTCATTACACCACACATTTATTTTTTGCAAGACTACAGCATCATCAGCAAACAGTCTTATGCCGCTGTAAATACCATCAACCATATCGTTTATCTAAATCGTAAAAAACAGCGGACCTATTACGCTGCTCTGGGGCACACCTGACGTTACGCTCGCCTCTGTTGAAGTCTCCCTATTCAGGACGACATATTGCTCTCTGTCAGTTAGAAAACTTTCTATCCAACCTCATATGTCATTGGATAGACCGTAAGCGAGCACTTTTTGGGGCAAGCGACAGTGCGAAACTGAGTCGAACGCCTTTAGAAAGTCGAGGAATATGGCTTCAACCTGGGAGCCCGTATCTAGAGCCTGTTGTATATCATGCACAAAGAGGGCCATCTGTATCTCGCATGACTACTGTTTCCTAAAACCGTGCTGGTTTCTGCAGATGAGCTTCTCAGAGTGTAAAAAGGTCATTAAGTCTGAACACAAAATATGTTCCATGATTCTACAAGAAATCAATGTAAGTGAAACTTGCCGGTAATTATGTGCATCCGATCTTCTACCCTTTCTATAGATTGCTATGACCTGGGCCTTCTTCCAGTCCCGTGGAACTTTCCGCTGTTCCAATGATCTCTGATAGATGGTTCTGAGCACTATGGGACTTAACTTCTGAGGTCATGAGTCCCCCAGAACTTAGAACTACTTAAACCTAACTAACCGAAGGACATCACACACATCCATTCCCGAGGCAGGATTCGAACCTGTGACCGTATCGGCCACGCGGTTCCAAACTGAAGCGCTTAGAACCGCACGGCCACACCGGCCGGCGATCTCTGATAGGTGATGGGTAAGAATGGTGCTATATTTGTAGCATAGTCAACATAAAATATTACGGGGATATGATTTGGGCCAGATGCTTTCCTGGCGTCTAAGGATATTAACTGTTTTACAATCCCAGGGACTCTAAACACTATGTCAGCCATCTTTGCGTTTGTTCGATAATTGGAAGGGGGAATGGTGCTGCTGTCCTCTACCGTAAACGAGTTTTTGAAAGATAGGTTCAGAGTTTCGGCCTCCTGTTTATCATCAGTTACGTTACCCGTACTGTCAGGAGGAGAATGTATTGAATTATTTGTGGCGTTGATAGATTTTACGTACCACCAAAATTTTTTGGGGTTATGTCTAGAATCTGCATATAATATATTGCTTTCAAATTCGTTAAACGAATCTCTCATTTACCTTTTGACAGCTGCTTTCATTTCGCATAATTTCTGTTTCTCAACGGGGCAGTGACTACGCTTAAAACGACTGTGCAAATTCTCTGCTTTCTCAGCAACTTCCTAATATTTTTGTCGAACTAAGGTGGATCCTTTCCCTCCACTATATTTTTGGTAGGCACATATTCCTCTAGCACGTGGTGGACAATACCTTTAAATTCCGAGCAAATATGCTCAATATCTTTTTGTCCCACGGTGAATGCTTGGAGCTGAGTATGAAGATATTCATTAATGACAGTTTTATTTGCTTTCCCAAACAAGAAAACGCTATGCAGTTTCTTTGGATTTTTTGCAACTGCCACTGTCATAGGAGCCACAACGACATTACGGTCGCTAATACCTTCTTCTAGATTAACTTCCTTAGAAAGATCAGGTCTGTTTGTCGCCAAGATATCTGATATGGTCCCATCTCGAATTGGTTTTCTAACCAGTTGCTCAAGGTTATGTGTTGAGAGCGCTCCTAGAATAACTTCGCACGACTCTTTCCTTCTTCTCCCTGTGACAAACGTGTAATTTTCCGTCAATAGACGCCGGATTAAAGTCTCTAACTATAAGTAATGGATAATTTGGATATTTATTTTCTGTGTATTCAAGACTTTCCCTGAAACGTTCTGAGAAGTTTGTTGCGGATGCTGGTGGTCTATAAAAACATCCTAATACAATGGTCACTGCTTGTCTGATTGACAGCTGTATCCAGACTATTTCACAGCCCGGCCCAGTATCGATCTCAACAGCGATTAAACATCTTTTAACTGCAATGAACACACCACCTCCCATAGCATCAGTCCTATCCTTCCTAAACGTTGTCCAATACGAGTTCAAAATTTCACTGCTATTTATGTCTGGCTTCTACAAGCTTTCGGCACCTAATAAAATGTTGGTATGTCTACTGTTTATTTCGGAGAGTAACTAGGGTATCTTGCTACATACACTTCGACAGTTTACTAACATGAGATTTAGCACATTTAAATCCTTTGGAATGACCTGTCTAGGCGAACTAACAATTTTTACAGTTGGCATACTCCCATCAGCGTCATGAACTGAAAATTTTTCAGGCCAACGGATTATTTCCGGTGGGGAGGAACCTAAACCAAAAAACCCCCATGTGCATGCCACAAGTACTGTGCTACCCGTGTAGCTGCTTCCTGAGTGTAGTGCACCCCTGATCTATCGAGGGGCGTCCTTCAACCTTCCACCCCATAGCGTAGGTCGAGGAAGCTACAACCATTCTCGTTACAGAGTCGACGTAGCCTTTGGTTTAGATTCTCCACTCGACTCCAAACCGGAGGAATCCGGTTCACCCTCGGTATGATCCTGTAGATCGTCAGCTTGGCTCCCACTCCTCGAGAGATGGAGGCCACCTTCGCTGATTTTGCCTGCCGTCGAAAGGAACCGCGACGACTGGCATCGTTGGTGCCGACTTGTGCAACAATCTGCACCCCGCACGCTCGACAGCCACCTGAAGAACCTCTTCCACATCCCGGACAAGGCCCTCTGGCAACCACACCGAGTGAAGGTTGGACTTCTTCCACGCCCTAACCGCTATGTTCCTGAGAGGCTCCATGACCCGCATAGCATTCGAGCTCCCAATAACTAACAAAGCCCTATCCCCACGTGCATGTCCGGACCTTGCTGAAGGAGCGGCCACTATCCGGGCAGAAGGAGCATTCTGATCCGGCTGAGCCAAGCCCCCCCCCCCCCTCCCCCAAGCATCAGATAGCACACTGAATCTATTAGCAAAGTGCATGGGATTTGGCAGGAACCTGCGTCCCACACGAAACCTTCGCCTTGAGGCTCGGGACCTCGACGCAGTCCACCACGCCGGCCGGAGTGTCCGAGCGGTTCTAGGCGCTTCAGTCTGGAACCGCGCGACCGCTACAGTCGCGGGTTCGAATCCTGCCTCGGGCATGGATGTGTTTGATGTCCTTAGATTAGTTAGGTTTAAGTAGTTCTAAGTCTAGGGGACTGATGACCTCAGATGTTAAGTCCCATACTGCTCAGAGCCATTTGAACCATTTGAACAGTCCACCACGCACACTTAGTTGAGAGTGGGCTGGCCGGCTCGGTCACACCTGAGGTCGGCTCAGTGACAGAGAGTTGTGACATTCCCCCCTGCACATCTAGTACAGCAGAGGCTGCCCCAGGCACCACCCCCATCGCACCTCAAGGTGACACTCTAGTAGCTTGTTGACTGTGGCCAACGAAGCTTCCAGCTGCGTTTGGACTGTGGCCAGCTTCTCCTGCGTCCGCACACAACAGACACAGTCCCTATCCATCTAGCTAATATGTGATTTACTATAAGAAACTTACGGAAACCTACTGCCACACAAGGTTAACAGCTACACTCTAGTTGCCAGAAAGGACACTCAACAATGAAAAACAATACAAATGTATGGTAGAAGCTCGATCTGGTGCTTTTTTTCTGCTAGGTGCTATCTAGTGAATACTAAAGAAAAAAAACAGCGACCTACAGTAAATTACTATCGGCTATCTAGTGAATATTATTAAAGAATTAAACAGTAACCTACTGTAAACTGTACCTACTAATTATCGAGAAGCAGACGAAGTTAAGAAATTCTGGTAGGCAGCAAAATAACCCACCACCGACGGAGCTAAGAGGGTATTAAAAGCAGAATATCACTGGCAAAAAGGGCATTCCTAGCCAAGAAAAGTCTACGAGTATTAAATACAGGCCTTAATTTGAGAAAAAATTCTGAAAATGTACTTACGGAGCACAGCATTGTATGGTAGTCGAGCATGGATTGTGGGAAACCCGGAACAGAAGAGGATCGAAGCATTTGGGATATGATGCTATAGAGAAAAAACAGCGGTGAAAATTCGTTGAATTTCTAAGCAACGAGGAGGTTTTCGGTAAAATGGGGGAGGATAGAAATATATGAAAAACATGAACAAGAAGAAGAGGCAGGGTGTTAAGACATCAGGAAATACACACTATGTTAATAGAGGAAGCTATAGAGGGGAAAACTGTAAGGGAAGTAGGGAAAGACAAATACTGGAATAATGGAGGACGTAATCCGTATGCCAATCGCTCCGATACACACGGTTAGTAAAACACCGTGTACTGCTGCGGTTGGAAGTCCTTTAAGTGCCTGCTGCACATCCTCGTCTGACAGTACTCGTCAACACTTCAAGGCCTCTTTTTAAGGGACCGAAGGCGTAATAATCGCATTCGTACCTTCTGTGCTACGACATTTGCGACACGGAGACGTGCGTTATCATGAATCAGCAGCACACCTTGTCGCGCAGCATTCCACAACGGTGGTTTCCAGCATACCTGCCGCCCCATACACATTCTTCATTCTCCTATGGATGTGTGCCGGGGTTTGTCCTTCGGCAGCCACGAATAGAATAACAGCTTCTTGGTCCTGTTTTGGCGTGTTTGACAATAACGTGTGCATAGATCACGATTTCACATCTACAAAACTGGCTCTGAGCACTATGGGACTTAACATCTGAGGTCATCAGTCCCCCAGAACTTAGAACTACTTAAACCTAACTAACCTAAGGACATCACATTGTTTGCGACTTTGGACTGCTTTTCGTTCTACTGGGAAACCTTTTGATTGCCCCTTTTAACAGTCTGTGCTTCCACAATTTTTTCTGGAGTTATGAGATAATTTGTATAGCTCGCTTGGAGTCCAACATTTCGTATTAATTATCGGTTAATGCTCCGGGACCATTTAAGTTGTGTGAGAATAGATGAAAGTAAAAACCCTCACTCTAGCGTTTTCGACGAAGTTCATAACAGTTTCGTGTGAGCCACATATACAGTGAAAAAAATTCAAAGTGATTGCGTGATGGTGATACAAACCTACAGGGATGATTGACAACAGTAAGTGAAATGTGTTACAGTATGAGGTAAGGGACACTGATCTGGAAACGACAGAGTCGAAAAGTTATTAGCGACAATGCTTCTTATACCTCTGACAGTGGAATAAATGTGCCAGCAGTGTTGTTGCTAAGACTGTAGGGAAGACAACTTTCGTATGTGACAGTATACACTAAAACAAGAAAAAAAACCTCTTGCAAACATGGCCTCTAACATGTATACCTTAAGAGCTGCGAAACACATCTCTCAACCGAAGTAGTGCTCGTAGCTCTTAATATATGCATTTCGGAGCCCACCTTTTTTTTCTTATTTTGCTCTATACCACCTTTGAAATTTTGCATACCGTGCAATCTTAGCATAAACAGTATCTGTATAAGTACTTCATTGTCAGAGATATCAGACCGATTTAGGCTTACAGCTTCCGGCTCAGTTGTTTCAGGGCCAAGATCCCTTACCTCAAATTGATACACTTATCCTTCTCCATCTCCGCTAACAGTTTGTAACACCATCACAGGATGACCCTATATGTGTTATATCACAAGATGGCCGGTTCTAGCTACAAAGCTGCGTGTCTGAATGATCTGTTGACCCCCGAGGCATTTTTTCCTTAATTCCTTGTACGATAGCATAGTTCCGGTCTTAGATCGTTATCCTATGAAACGGACAAACCATACATTAAATGTATAAGCAATCAATTAAAAGTTAAACGTAATAACATGTTCTGATGTGCTAGGATTAATACAACGTACTGCATAAAAAATTGACAGAACATATTGCTTAACGGGTACTTTCAACAACATCTTTGAACAAGTAAGGTATCTCCCCAGGCAATTTATGTATAATTTTATTCCTCGATAGAAAATGCTGTTTTGTATTTTATGTCATTTACTTCCTTCTGGATACAAGTTCAGTTTATAGCTTATTGTGTCATCACAGACACAACTATCTCTGCGTTAGTTATGAGGGTTGTCCAGAAAGTAAGTTCCGATCGGTCGCGAAATGGAAACCACTGGGAAAATCCGGTAAAGCTTTGCACAAATGTGATGGGCAGTGTCTCTAGTATGACCCTCGATTGTGTCGCGTCGCTATTTTCAGTTTTGAGGGAACAGTGAGCACGTAAAGATGCGTACGGAATAGTGTTTCCCGCCAAGTATGAGGGCCTGGTTAGAGATTTCGCCAGTGTCATGCAGCCCACATAATACAACTATCAAGCAGTTCCTTCTCCATGCCGCCGGCCGGAGTGGCCGAGCGGTTTTCGGCGCTTCAGTCTGAAACCGCTTCGAATCCTGCCTCGGGCATGGATGTGTGTGATGTCCTTAGGTTAGTTAGGTTTAAGCAGTTCTAAGTTCTAGGGGACTGATGACCTCAGATGTTAAGTGCCGTAGTGCTCAGAGCCATTTGAACCTTCTCCATGCCAATTCTTGGCCGCACACTAAGGGGGCGATGAAGACGCTCCGATGAGAAGTGTTTCTTCACTCGCATTACAGTCCGTAATTGGCTCCCCCTGAGTCTTATCTCTGGTGACAACAACCGCTGGCTATGAAGCCAAAATTTTTCCACATACAACGAGCTGCAGACCAGTGCAGAAAGCACAGGTGGCTGCTTCCTATGACGAGGATATTACAAAATTGATACAACACTACGACGAAACTCGAAGTTGGAGCGGCGACTATGTAGAGAAGTAGGTGGAAGGTGTACCTAAATGTTGCAAATAAAACGTTTCTGGTTTTAACTGTGGTTTCCATTTCGCGACTGATCGGAACTTACTTTCTGGACAGCCCTCGTATAAAGATTTTTTTTATCTGCGTAACTTACTGGTAAATCCACCTACATTATGTAGTGCAATCGTTCAGTTCGCCCCGTCGGTTGTAAGAGAAATTAGTTGGTAGGTGGCGGTTATTAACGAAAACGTTTTCTGTACAGGCAAATTTAGATAGTGAGCACAGCGAGAATCATAAAACTACAGAACGTACTAAGTTTGCAATGCGCAGAAGAGGGTCCGCTCTAGGCGAAAGCGAGTTGGTGCGCCTGTGATGTCCGGCGCGCACACACCGTGGCTGCGGCGCGTTTATTATTCAGGCAGTGACCGCGGACACGTATTTCTGTGGAGACTGCCCACAGTGTTTGTAGCGGAGCAAGTACCCCAAGAGGCTGCCGCACTTTGCCTCCTGCAGTTTCTTATTTATGAGCTCGCCGACCACGACCCGTATCGGGTCAAAGAAGACCCATACTGCAGTTGCATTCCTAAGGAATTGCGGGCGACACAGACGTACGGGTGGTCCATACTGATGATGTAGGCCCTGTCATACTCTGATATGCTTTCGGGATTCATAATAATTTCAAATCACTTCACAAAATTTTTTTATAGTCGAACGGAGCTATGCCTAGCCATTTCCGTTTTCCTTGTCCGTCTCTATTCGTCTATCTTTGATTCCCTCGACATGTTAAAGTCAAGCCATCGGCCTAGTGTGCTTTCTACGTGCAAGACGCTCAAATACTCAATACAGCTGTATGTTACCCATTTTAGCATTTTAGTATGACTTCTTTTTCCAACCAAACGCTTAATTTGGTCAGATGTGAGCGCCACTATTCCCTCCATTTCCAAAACAAACGTTTTGTTTCTTCAAAACATGAAAACATTTCATAGGATTTGTCAACACGGAAAGAGCATTCGACACAGTAAAGTAGTGCAGGATAATAGAAATTATGAGAAAAATTGGAGTAACCTATAGAGAAATATGGATAACATACAGTATGTGCAGTTATATACAGTATGTATGCGTGGTGTCTATTCTTTCGCCGGCCGGAGTGGCCGTGGGGTTCTAGGCGCTACAGTCTGGAACTGCGAGACGGCTACGGTCGCAGGTTTCAATCCTGCCTCGGGCATGGATGAGTGTGATGTCCTTAGGTTAGTTAGGTTTAAGTAGTTCTAAGTTCTAAGGGCCTGATGACCTCAGAAGTTAGGTCCCATAATGCTCAGAGACATTTGAACCATTCCTTCGGATGGGTCTGAAAGAATAGACAGCACGCCTAAGTAAATAATTGATTCGCCTCGATGGGCAACGAATCCGCCTTCTTCAGTGCGGATGCACGGTTCCGTCTGATCTCCTGCACTGAGGACACGGGTAGGGACTACAGATAGGAGGCACCAAGTGGGAATGTGAGTCGCCCGAGAGGCGTGCAGAGGTAGTCGACGCAGTTGCGCAAACTAATGTGTCATTTAGCGCAGTGGTTAACGCAACTGCTTGCTAAGCAGCAGATTCTGAGTTCGAATCCACGTTCGGCATACGTTTTCACTCGTCGGCACTGGTTCCGCGTAAAGTCCAGATGCAACTGACATCACCAGTCTCTTTCCTTTTTGTTCTCCCACGGCTCCCCCTCCCCCCTCCCCGTTCCGCCTTCAGTTTACATGTAATGTATCACAGCTCCTGATTCCGCTTGGTGTCTGTTCTTTCGGACACGACCGAATTTTCTCAGACTGTGCGTTTGTGCACAGCATTGTATGGTAGTGAATTATGCTCTGGGAAAATAGGAAAAGAAGGCAATCGGAGTGCTTGAGATGTCTAGTAAAAGTTCTTCACAGACTCGGTGGGAAAAAATGCAATAAGAAGACTGGTCACTATGTTAAGACACGTGTTAAAAAAAAATACTGTAGGAAATAACCTCCATTGTATTACAGGGACCTGTAGATGATAAAAACTATCGGTCAACGCAGAGATTGGAGTACGTACAACAAATAATTTAGGACTTAGGATGCAAGTGCTACTCTGAGATGAAGAGGTTGGGACAAGAAAGGAACCGGTTGCAAGCGACGGCAGTTATTCGGATCTTGTCTATTTATGCGCCTGACTGTAAGAGGGGAATTCATAGGACTCTGCAGCTTAAGATTGGTTTACACTCCCAAAATTATTTTCCTAGTGATAGTGCGCATAGGCAACCTCATCATCTACTCGAATCTTATTCAGTTGACGGACTGCACGTTCTCAAATCTGTCTTGCCTTAAAAAAGAGTTATTGTTTCTCTTTTTGCGTTAGACTACGCATGTTTGTTCTCGGTCCATAAACAACGAGCGTGTAGATTTTCAATTTCGTATGGCTATTCCTCTTTCCTATTTCTTCTATCTACTACTCATTCTAGGTGCCAAACGTGTTAATTTCATAAGTGTTGACATACAAAGTAAACAAATAACTCTTTTCTATTATAATCCACCTCTCAGCTGAGACTAACAGATTTTCATCTTCAAACTTCACACCGCAATCGGTTCATTCCCCAGTAATCATATGTAGGCACAGAATTTTTAACTCTTTGATTCCAAAAACAATAATGTTAATGGATTTTTTAATCTGATAGATAAGTAAATACACAAATAAACAATAAATAAATAAGAATTATGCTTTTCCGTTGGTTTACAGAAACACAGCTCTACAATCACAGACAGTATCTTCTTAAATGGTTCTCGAGTACAGGGGCACTCAGTAACAAAAATGAGCAATGTCCTCTTAGATCATGATAGGTAAATATCGTTAACCTATAAAATATCTGAAGGTGTTCATAGATTTAGACGTAAGGGTGAATTTGCAATTCAGTCAATTAACGTCAGTTATAAAGTCTAACTTTGACAATACCGGAAACCTGAATGACAAATAAAAATTTTCTAGGTGACATTATCGATTTTTCTACAACTTTTTTGTTTAACAATTAAAAGGAGGAAATCAGTGTCAATAAGCATTAAGTTTGGATAATTAATGGCATTAGAATATTATGTAAGAGTAGGTATCTCGCCGCGTTTACAGAATTTTTTCGCACACAGTAAAACGAGTCTCGGGAGATGCATTACAGCAAGTGGCTCACAGAATTAAATTAATACGATATTGGCAATAGTGACTGAAGTATTTGATCCGAAGTGGGTGCTGAAAACGCTTGGGTCCGTTTTATGGCTGAATGAAACTGTTAGTTATCAGAGCTGTGCAAAGTAAGCAACAACCACGAAAATGTAGTATTTCACATAATTATCCTATGCAGTTACGAGAAAGAAACAAGAAATTAACAATTCTTTCAGTTCTGCAGCTCAATGCATTAAACATTAGTGTTCAGTCATCACTCGCGGAATGCGTCTTTCAGGGGCGTTTGATTTCCAGATACATTACCACTTGTTAGTAAAAAGAAAAAAAAAAAGAAAGACTGCAGCAGTTTCGTTGATACTAGTGCCTTGAAAATGAAAGCATATACATTTGTCGAAATATTGATGGTTGTCGAAGACATCACCCGGCTGCATTCCCATAAGTTGTCTGAACATTTTATACACTGGGGGAAACTTAAGTTTTACAGGTATCGCCATATTTGTACCTGCATGAGGCATATCATTTAGGTGTTGGACAATGAGTGACAGATCAAAAATGTATGTTAGACAGGGGCACAAACTGGCGTCTTTGAATTCTGTAGCCAATAATTTTGCTTCAACTGTGTACAGTCCGCTGCAGAATGAAGAAGTGTGAGATTGTGGCCAAGACATATCCTTTATTCCAGAAAAGTGTGCAAAAATTACTGTATGGACAGTATAAGTAGCGGCGGCGTATTGGTAGGCTGAAACTTTCAGCGTGTCTCGATCCCTACCAGGGAGGCATAGCTCGTCAGAACGGTGCTAACGAAGTGAAAGGGCTGCGGTTTAATCCCAGTCTTATACACTTTTCCAACCAGCAAGTAACCAAAATGGTATCAACGGTGAAAGATTAATTTTGAGAACGCTCAGGTTTCATTTTACTTTCATCTCATTCATCTTTCTCGTAAGTAAAATTTCACCGAGCACCCTAAAACACGTATAACCTTTTCGACTGTCAAAATAAATGTTCAAATGTGTGTGAATTCCTAAGGGACCAAAGTGCTGAGGTCATCGGTTCCTAGACTTAACACTACTTAAAATAATTTATGCTCAGAACAACGCACACACCCATGCCCGAGGGAGGGCTCGAACCTCCGGCGAGAGGGGCCACACAATCCGTGACAATGAGCCTCTAACCGCGCGTCCAATGCCCGCGGCTGTCAAAATAAACTAGACATTAAAAACAGCTGAAAAGCAAACATTCATCAAGAACATGTGTACTAAAAAGAAAAGTCGGACGTATAAAGCCCGTCAAATTATTTAAAAATTCCCGCTACTTTTGGTGACATCTCGTATTGCTACAGCTTTACTTGAACTTTCTTCTGTTGCGCTCCACTACACAATACTTTATATTTGCGGCTTATTTAGTACCTTTCATCTTCTTCTTAGTTTCTGAGCTAGTCCTAAATCTATTGTTTTGAGAACATATCTGCCATATCTTCTGGTTTGAAGCAATTCCTGTTACATTTCATGTTACTAATCTTACTTTATCAGATGTTCGTTCTCTCTAAGTGGAGTTGTCATAGAAAACTCAAACGTTTGGGGCAGGGAGTTTGGAAAATGAGGATATTTTGAAATTTCCCTGAACATGTTACCAACCCAGAGAGGGTAAAATTGGAACGGAACTCCTATTGTTGTCCTCACCATTGAAAAATCTGACTCTCATTAAAGGAGTATTAGTGGAGCAATTCCTACGATCTTTGAGTTACATCGCTGATAGTGGCCCGTCGTCACAGCTTCGTTAGTTTATCAGGGTACACCACAGGTAAGTGATTTGACATTTCGTTTCTCAGCCTTGCTACCTTGTTGTTCCCTCTCTTCTTTACTCGTGCTCTATGACGTTCCTTTTCCTCCCCCTCGCATCTCTTTTCTTACGTCCTTTCCCGGGTTGGTTGCTTTTAAAGGGGACGACCGATTTTCTTTTCCATGTTTACACAAAACGGAGAAAGCTCTGTTTTCTCTGGGAATTGACAGATGTTATATCGAAAATGGAGTGGAAACCAACAGTTTTGCGATATTATGAAGGCATGAGATGCCGCAGAACGTTGACATCACAAAAGCCAAATGCTCGTGCAACGTAAGATCTGCCAGAACTGGCTATTATGAACAAACTACTGGTTAGAAAGAGAAACGCGACTGTGTTAATGAGGACCGACCTCGTTGGCCACAGAGAGAAATGGAAAGAGAGTGTGATGTCTTTTTCTTTGTTAAATGGCAGGACGCTTGTTACTGGTTAAGCGCCCGCAGAATGGCCCGGGGTAGGGGAGCAGCGTTTTCTGAGGAACAGTTTTACCGTTCGGTATTCGGAAGATTCGTAGCCCAGCTATTCCGAGACAATAACGACAATGCGAGAATGAGAGTTTTCCCTTTAATGAACACTGGATACGAAATTACTTCTTCATAGAAAGCCGTGATCGCTTCATCTTCAAGAGTCTTGACAGCTAGGACCCATTACATAGCGGACGTATCGAGGAACCGACGGATATTAGTAGGTGGCGAGGGTCATTGGTGTGACGCCACTGACAGGCTCCGCAGCCACCTGCAATTTAGTATGGTGAGATCGAGTCGCAACCGCAAGATAATGCGTGGGGACATTAATGCCATTTTATTCAATTTTATAAAGTAAGCTTCCTAATGAAGACTTGCATTCAGACTCGTTAACCAGCTTGCTTTCAGCTCCGACCACAGGTTCAACACACTACCTTATCTAGCACCAGCCATGCACTGAACGAGGATGAGTCAGATTAGTGAGACCCATTTTCTGAGTTTTTGATTGGCATGTGCGAAGAACACTAATGTTTCCAAAATCAAATCGTTTGCTCGGATGTAGCGACCATTAAACTTAACTGGATAATTAACCGCAATATTCGCGTGTATTGTGATAACGAAAATATATACGTAACTTAAAAAATGCAGCAATACTAGTCTAGTGTGGCCTGTCGTCTGAAGCATTACTTGTGTAAAAATGAGTCTTAGCTGTATGTTATACATGATAACTGCAGGTCTTCACGACGTTTTTGACAATGAGGATTAGTACTTCTTTCAACAGGATCGCACGCCACTTCACATTTAACTAGAGAATGAAGGACTACCTCAGTCGCAAATTCCATCTGGGATTAATAGGACAAGGTGTATCCAGTTCCATCACCGGATTTAACCCCTTTAGACCTCCCTCTTTACTCTATTGTGAACCACAGACAATGAGAGGTTTAAGAGAGAAAGTTGAGGAAACCTGATGCATTCACGTTAGAAAAAAAAAAAAATTGTACGTTGCTCTGTTCTAAGTCGTTGCCCGCGATGCATTACGATGAAAGTGGTTATTTTGAACATATTCAGGCGTAAATTATACCTTAATGTATGCAACATATAAAACTTAATTTCTACGTTCTTTAATAAAAGAGACATTCAGTTTCGATGAGTGTACGCATTATCTTGACACACCATGTAAATACTCCACAGGATAACGTATTGCAATAAAGCAATCAATTTCTTCAGTTAGCCCTCGGTCATTGTGAATGAGAGTGAACAAAACCGTCATGTCGTTTAATACATGCTTTTATTTGTAACGTTGTTTCTGCTACTGCCCTAATCAGATCAAAACTTAAAACGATCAAAACAACGTTTCGTGTCAGTGTCAATAAAACTGTTACGCCTAGATTGTAGACATACTGATATTGAAAGTTGTTTTACACGTCCTAAGTTTATGGCATTAGCCGAAACGACGTTACAAATACATATACTATGTCATCAGAAGTATCCGAATACCCTGAAAGACATACTTCTTTCATATTAGGTACATTGTGCTGACACCTACTGCCAGGTACTCCACATCAGTGATCTCAGTAGTTATTAGACATTGTGAGAGAGCAGAATGGGGCGCTCCGCGGAACTCATGGACTTCGAACGTGGTCAGCCGATTGGGTATCACATTATGATACGTCTTCGCGCGAAATTTCCACACTTCTAAACATCCCTAGGTCCACTGATTCCGATGTGATAGTGAAGTGGAAATGTGAAGGGACCCGTACAGCATAAAAGCGTACTGGCCGACCTCGTCTGTTGACTGACAGAGACCGCCGACAGTTGAAGATGGTCATAAAGTGTAATAGGGAGACTTCTATCCAGACCATCACATAGGAATTCCAGACTTCATCAGGATCCGCTGACAGTTAGGCGGGAAATGAGAAACTTGTATTTAATGTTCGAGCGGCTGCTCAAAGGCCACGCATCAAGCCAATAAATGCCAAACGACGCCTCACTTGGTGTCAGGAGCGTAAAAATTGGACGATTGAACACTGCAAAAACGCTGTGTGGAGTGACGAATCACGGTACACAATGTAGCAATCCGATGGCAGGACGTGGGTATGGCGAATGCCTGGTAAACGTCATCTGCCATTGTATGTAGTGCCAACACTAAAATTTGGAGGTGGTGGTGCTACGTTGTAGTCGTGTTTTTCATGGAGGGGGCTTGCACCCCCTGTTGTTTTGCGAGACACTGTCACAGCACAGGTCTAAACTGATGTTTTAAGCATCTTCTTGCTTCCCACTGTTGAAGACCGATTCGGGGATGGCCATTGCTTCTTTCAACACGATCGAGCACCTGTTCATAATACACGACAATAACATCTCCTGGACAGGCCCGCAAAGAGTCCTGACCTGAACCCTATAGAACACCTTTAGGATGTTTTGGAACGCCGACTTAGTGCCAGGCCTCACCGACCGACGTCGATACCTCTCCTCAGTGCAGCAGTCCGTGAAGAAGGGGCTCCCATTCCCTAAGAAACCTTCCAACACCAGATTGAACGCATGCCTGCGACAGAGGAAGCTGTCATTAAGACTGAGGGTGGGCCAACACCATACTGAATTCCAGCATTACCGATGGAGGGCTTCACTAACTTGTAAGTAATTTTCAGCCAGGTGTCCGAATACTTTTGATCACATAGTGTATATTGAGCTATCTAAACTGTTTTATTCACCAAGTACTCTACAGTATTTTACCTGAATGCGCCATTTCTTAGCTTTCTTGTTACTTTCTTTGTTTACTTTACTTCGAGTCGAAAGCGTAAGTGGAGGAAATTTACAGCATAAATTCCTTCAGTACACGTTACTGTAAAACTGCGAATTTTAGTTAGGCGAAGTATATACTACACTTTTTGTTTAGAAAAGTTACACCCTGAACTAGCACAAGAGTATTTTAAGCAAAAACGCTTGTCTGTATTTCAGACATTCATTCTTAGTTATCTGTTCGATCTGTGCCAAGGAAACCTCACCAGCATCAGGTACGGTTAGACACAAAAGGAGACGCATCAGACCACAGATTTTTTTTTTTTTTTGCAGCTTGTCAACAAATAGTTTCTAAAAATAATATTTCACTCTCATCTTTCAGTAATTTTTCGTGTTCGCTTTACCGCCATCATTGCGACGAAATTTCGCATTGTAATACTCTGGCTATCCAATTACAATATTAGAGGCTGTATTTCGTGTTAAACAGCGCCTCTCGCTGCCACATTTTTCATCTGCTTATAGAGATGACACTCACGCGCCTGCGCCACGGCGTCGCAGGTGGTGCAGGAGCACGCAATGTCCGCAGCTCAGGTCGTAAATAATACAGGGCGCGTCGTTCTGGCAGCCCCTCCCTGCCAGACAAGTGGCGTTTGCCTGGGACAGGGTTGGGGAAGCAAGGGGCTGGGGAGGGGGGGAGGAGGAGGGGGCCTGGACCACCGGTTTACGGCGCCGTATTCCACGCCGTGCACGTGCAGCGACCCTCTGCCGGCAGAAAATGCGCAGCCCTGCAGTCCAAAAAGTTACTTGCACGTGCCGACGTGCCGTAGTATATCGCCACTACCAGCACTGTTGAATGACTGGAGCTCTTGGCACAGCGTATGGACCGTGCTCAGACCAGGATCAAGTCTGTCAAAGAAATGTCACCCACTTGATCTCGTATTTTAAGGAGACAAAGGCACACTTGTAAGATATCAGCCACAGCAATCTATCCCGCTCGAAAATGTTAGCCGTAATTCCGATAGTACGCAGTCACGACCTCCTGAATGTACAGGTTTTAAATTTCACCCACACTGGTCGTTTGTCACTCGCACAGCCCAGCTGTGGCAATCTAATACCCGAGCATTAAGTGTTATACTGGGAAGACACATCCAGAGCCCTCCTATTAGTTGGATGTTGAAGGCGAGGAAGGGAGTGGGAAAGAGGTTCACGTCTGCCAAGTGAGTTTTGGAATTTCGCTCGATAACACGTGTTATTTTGCACGAAAGAGAGGTAAATATCATGAGTAGATAATATGCCAAGCTCACATACAGTTACATCTAATTTTGTTCTAGCAATATTCTCATATGCCGGCCGCGGTGGTCTAGCGGTTCTGGCGCTGCAGTCCGGAACCGCGGGACTGTTACGGTCGCAGGTTCGAATCCTGCCTCGGGCATGGGTGTGTGTGATGTCCTTAGGTTAGTTAGGTTTAAGTAGTTCTAAGTTCTAGGGGACTTATGACCTAAGATGTTGAGTCCCATAGTGCTCAGAGCCAATATTCTCATATTAGTTGTCTGCGTAACAAAATGAATAAATTGAAACAACTGAAGAATTGTTGTGAAAGGAGCCTAATTACACTGAAGTAAAGCCCAACTCCTAGAGATTTATATCACCTTCACGGTGTCAATTTCACAATCCAAAGAAAATAAAACAGAACAGTGATGTTAAAAATTAAATATCGCTCTGATACTTCTTTAATGGCACACTTATTTCATTCATTTGCGATGATATTCCTTCTGCCCTCAAATAGATTTTCAGAGGCTCTCCAACTGTATTGGACTAACTTCTCACCAAGTAGACTGGGGCGTGAATGGTAATTTACTGAGCAGGGGGCATGCTAGGATGGTCCGTGCAGCTGTCCAAAGTCACTGTGACACTGTGGTACAGTGGTTAGCGTATCTACCTAGAAAGCTGGAAACCCGGCTTCGAATCCCAGCTGTGGTACAAATTTTCATTCGTTGCTTCAGTCTGAATATACACATCATTGATAACTGAGACTTGAAAAGGTCTTTGGAACCACCTACTTTCTTGTTATTCTATTGTATTGCATTTGTGAATCGCTAAATAAAAATGTTCAGTGCAGAAAGGTTCCTTGCACAAGCTATAGTTTAGAAACCTCGCCCTTTGACGCAATGAACAAAGTGCATTTCTATTGTTGAAACGGTATTTCACTTGATGTTCAAAGTGATCTAGTCCGATAGAGAAGTAGCCGCTTCGACTCCAAGCGTATCGGAAATCTGGACGAAATATTGGTGCCCATAAAGAAGAGACGGCCCTTGAAGGACGTCTTTTCGCTGACTGAAGTTCACATCGACGCCCAGAAGTCGTGCCGAGTTGTTAAACTTGTTTACAAAACCACTGAATACGCGAGTCCACACATATCTGTCGTTTGACAGTATCGTGTTCCACATTATGGTATCCGCAATACAGGAACTGCAGTGACTCCTACTCCATGTTTTAACGATTTAAAGTTCCACTGACGGTCCTGAAAGACTGAGAGGTAAATATCACAAACAGGGCCTCCCTACACTTTCATTTGCCTTGTATAGAAGATAGTGCATATCCCCATATAGTGATGCTCACCAGCCACTACTTTTAGGAGCATTCGTTCAGCGGCATTATAAACACAAACCTCTTAGTCACTCCACTGTACACTACTTCACTCAAACCCGGTCATTGCGATAGGCTCTGTCTCTTTATTCCCTTCCCACTGACACTGTCTTCTCACTTTTTCTTAGCACTGTTCTATCACTTCTACACCACAACTACGGCCTATTATCTTCTAGTATTTTGTACTTCTTCATATCTTTCCAACTGCCTCTGTCTCTTTCTGTCCAAGCGTAAAAAAAATGCGAATACATTCTCATCCAAAATTTTTTGGGAAAATTTTTAAACGTGCTGGGGACGGTGGAATGAGACATCTGGTACCCCAGTTTTCAGTCAGAGACTTTTATTAAAGAGAAGCATATTCGCTTTTTTTGCGCTGCTATAGGAAACTTTTCCGCTGGTTCTCCACTTTTCCTTGCTACAGCAGGTAACGTCACTCAAACGGAAAGACGTTCATGGCTTAGCATAATTTCGATAGTTCACTTACGTGAAACTGAAATAACGTAAAATTATATTTCCACCTGATACCGGATTATATGTGCACAAAAATTTTGAATGTGCTTTGGTACTACATCATAACGTTCTCAGAATCATTTTTATGATAACGGAGACAATTTACGGCATCTTCTCCGTGCTACTTCACTTTAAGAACTACGGTCTCGCCTCGCATCGGATTTTACGTGCATAATTTACTCTCTATCTCGCAAATGGTTAAACATATCAAGATCATTTTGTAGCTCGTTCGAGATCGGAATTTTAGGAACATATCGTTAACATTATAGCTATTTGCTGTGCGTAGTCATCTTCGAATCCGCGGCTCAATGTTAGTACCCATATCGTGTTTTTTGGGTTGTCTCTCAATAACGGATAAAGATTTTTGAAAATGGGAAATGGCACTTCTAGAAAAATACGTAGAGAATATATTGTTAAAATTTGAGCAACTTGCTGCCATTAGTTAGTTAAATATTCTCTGCTGACGGCGAACAAATGGTGAAAAACGCGTTTTTCTGACTTTCCCAGGAAGTGATGCTGCCATAAGCCCCAAACGCTGCTCCGTAGACTACATCTTATGTAAAAAGAACCAACCGATTTCCTCTGTTTGGTCAAACTGGAGCAGGTGTGTAATATTCAAACTTTGGCTTCCTACTGTAGGATAGTTACAGTAAGACAATCCTTCTGTTGGGTTTACAAAGGGTCCCTATTCCAAGCGGTATTCAAAGCGCTTGTCCCTAACCTTGTGTCACCAATCACCGATAGAACCGGAGGTATGAGGCCCGAAAAGGTCTATTGTCTATGCGCGGCAATTTGGAACATACTAGTAGCGTTTGCTGTCGCTTGCGTACCGATACGTAGTTACTCTAAAGCTAAAAATCTGTATTCTTATTTTTTAAGTTTAGTTAGTGCTACACTTTTTTGAAGACACTTTCTGATATCTCAGGTCAATCAGGGTTAATGGACTGTCTTATTGAAGACCCGGAGGCAATATGACGCGAGACCACGGCTGCAAGCTTGAAGCCCGAAAACACACCGTTCCGAATCAGTGGTTTGTTATATATTCCGCGAGTTTCTAAGTAACTGTACTGATTCCCAAGGCACAATCATTCTCACATTTTCGTGTACTGTCGTCTATAAGAAATTATTGTTATATTCCAAGTCTGCCTGTTGAAGGCAAGGAACATTTTCCAGTATGACATGGTAGTAGGACACGAGACACGCGTGCCATGGTAACACTGGTGTTTTCGTAACATGGGCCTAAGAGAGAAACGAACCTTAGCGACTACATCGGTGCTGGCAGCGTACCACACGTGAACTGCTCTCATGTTCACTGACCCCGAGCCGGGATACACTGCAGCAAGTCATCGCTGGTTGGCTGCTGTTCAGGCATTTTGTGGTAGCCGTTTCTATGGGCTGCCTGTCGCAAAGATGGCAAAGACGAAAGACTCTTTCTGACGTGCGGTAGCGTTCTCGCTTCCCACGCCCGGGTTCCCGAGTTCGATTCCCGGCGGGGTCAGGGATTATCTCTGCCTCGTGATGGCTGGGTGTTGTGTGCTGTCCTTAGGTTAGTTAGGTTTAAGTAGTTCTAAGTTCTAGGGGACTGATGACCATAGATGTTAAGTCCCATAGTGCTCAGAGCCATTTGAACCATTTTGAACTCTTTCTGACAGGGCCTCTGACCTCCCAAGATTCTAACTCGAGACTAATTTTTCACCCAGAAGTTTTATGTCATCTATATGATTTGAATCATTTTTTCGTCACTGATATTTTGACTGAATTCCTAAATGTGTTGATGAGTCTATGTGCAAAGTGTGTATGGAAAAAACTGAAATTATGACCGAAAATTGAGATGCTGTGGAATGCACATATGAAGTCTGGCAGTATTCGTGCATTAGATATTTTACAAAAAAATCAAATGGCTATGAGCACTATGGGACTTAACATCTGAGGTCATCGGTCCCCTAGAACTTAGACCTACTTAAACCTAACTAACCTAAGGACATCACACACATCCATGCCCCAGGCAGGATTCGAACCTACGACCGTAGCGGTCGCGCAGTTCCAGACTGAAGCAGATACTTTACAAAACTGAAATGAAATCATAATTTATTTTTAGATTCACTTAATTTACCCCTTAAATAAAACCGCTATTTTTCACCAAGAAAAATTTTACTGGTGTTAAAATTTTAGTGATGTTACCAAAAAATCAAACAAGCTTATCACATTTCACATCTTTTCCTGTTCGCTTTTGGGTATGCATGAAAACAGAACTGCTGCGAAAAATGGCGGCATAGTCATTACAACGAATGAATGATACTAGTAGTAGCCTACGTTGTTACTGGACGTTCCACCTATGAAACGCAACGACCTGAAAGTAATCACTCGCGACAGTCGAATCCAGTCCTCTAATAACATGAAGGTGATTACAGTTGGAAATAAAAAACTATTTTTACTGATACTGTGACTGAAGTGGTCTTCAAATGCTAGTAACGTCACTCTTCTTAAAATGGCAGAAAAGTGTGGACATCGTTTAAAAATAATCAAATGTGTGTGATATCTTATGGGACTTAACTGCTATGGCCATCAGTCATTAAGCTTACACACTACTTAACCTAAATTATCCTAAGGACAAACACAAACACCCATACCCGAGGGAGGACTCGAACCTCCGATGGGACCAGCCGCACAGTCCATGACTACAGTGCCTTAGATTGCTTGGCTAATCCCACGCAACAGGACATTGTTTAAGACATTTATAAAATTTACAGTAACGGAAGAGAGTAACGTAAAAGAGCTGAAGACAGTTCCAGTAGCAAGGTACTGGCATTAGAGGTTGATATGCTTTCATTAGTTGTTTTGTAACTTACGGTAGGGATAACCATCCTGAAAAAATTACAGACACTGAACGGTCTTACGAAATTTATACACTGTAGAGTGAAAGAAACTGGTACACCTATCGAATGTCGTGTAGGGTCCTCGCGAGCACTCGAAAGTGCCGCAACATGCCGGGGCATGGACTCGACTAATGTCTGAAGTAGTGTTGGAGGGAACTGTCACCATCAATCCTGCAGGGCTGTCCATAAATCCGTAAGAGAACGAGGGCGTGGAGATCTCTTCTGGACAGCACAATGCAAAGCATCCCAGATATGCTCAATAATGTTCATGTGCGAGGTGTTTGGTGGCCAGCGGAAGTTTTTAAACTCATAAGAGTGTTCCTGGAGCCTCTTTGTAGCAATTGTGAACGTGTAGGGTGTCGCATTGTCCTGCTGGAATTGCCCAAGTCCGTCGGAATACACAGTGGACATGAATGGATGCAGGAGATCAGACAGCATGCTTACGCACATTCACTTGTCAGAACCGTATTTAGACGTATCAGGGGTCCCATATCACTTCAACTGCCCACCCTCCACACCATTACAGAGCCTCCAACAGCTTCAACAGCCTGCAGACATGCAGGGACCATGGATTCATGAGGTAGTCTCCATGCCCGTACACGTTTATCCACTCGATACAATTTGAAACAAGACTCATCCGACCAGGAAACGCGTTTAAAATCGTCAACAGTCCAACGTCGGTGTTGACGGGCCCAGGCGAGACGTAAAGCTTTTTGTCGCGCCGTCATCTAGGGTACGTGGGTGGGCCTTTGGCTCCAGAAGCACATGTCGATAATGTTTCGTTGAATGGTTCGCACGCTGACACTTCTTGATGGCCCAGAATTGAAATCTGCATAAATTTACAGAAGGGCTGAACGATTGTCTTCTGTCGTCGTTGGTCCCGTTCTTGCAGGATCTTTTTCCGACCTCAGCTATATCGGAGATTTGATGTTTTACCGGATTCCTGATATCCATGGTACACTCGTGAAGTGGTCTTACAGGACAATCCCCTCTTCATCGCTACCTCGGAGGTGTTGTGTCCCATCGCTCGTGCGCCGAGTATAACACCACGTTCAAACTCACTTAAATCTTGACAACCTGCCATTGTAGCAGCAGTAACCGCCCCAACTGTGCCAGACACTTTTCTTATATAGGCGTTGCCGACAGGAGCGCCGTCGCCTGCCTGTTTCCATATCTCTGTATCTGAATACACACGCCTAAACCAGTTTCATTGGCGCTTCAGTGTAGTTCTTAGCCTCTTGTATCGGAGAACGTTTTCGTTCTTCCCACACCCAGAACGCGGAAGAGTGGTGTCTAATGCCTAGGAGGCAATAATTACGAATATGTAATTGCTTCTGACACACAGGATGAGAGAAACACGACTTCACGACTCTTTTTCGCCGTCCTGTGTAATTTCTCCTGAAATTAAAACTCTGTCACTCGCACTAGCGGAGCTCACGAACTGGGTGTGGGAAACAGCACAAAAGGAGAAGAGCATATTAAATTTTTTTCCGTTGCGGGTACTGCCCGCCGTCTAAAGTCGTGGCAAGACAGAAAGTAATAAGCATTAAGCTGCGTCTATACGCAGCCTCGTCCACTGCTTGCAGTAGCGGAATTTCGTGTCAAATTTGGTCGTTCTGCGATCCTAAGCGAGGATTTTAAGGAACAGTAATAAAAATAGTACTCGGGAATTTAGAATTAATGCAGATTGCAGTGTTTGTATTCAGGGTGTAACGGGTATAAGGACAGATATTGTTATATGTTGCACCTTAATACATACACAAATCAGTTGTTACTTGTTTATCTCTGCATCTGACAGTCTTATCACAAACCAGGTGATGTTTAGTGCAAGGTTGCAACTCTACCAATGAGTTGACTATGTCTGTCAGTATAGACTAACCACGTCACGTCTACAGTTCAACGCCCGACCTGGTACTCAGTAAATTAGCGTTAGTGGCTTACTCTTGTCACACGTTAATTGCAGGTACTACCCAACCTGAAAACATACGATTTGTAATAAATAACGTATATTGTTCAGTACACCGTTCATAGTCACCAGCAGAAATATTGGTCCTTATACCGGTGTATTCCCAATGTCGCAGAGCCATAGGAACTTCTTCCATATATGAAGCGGTTGTCTCGCAAAGTATGCACGAGAGCTTGTATGAAGTCTGAAATTTAGAAGGTGAGGTACTGGGGAAAGTAAAGTCGTGATTGCGGGTAGTGATTCGTGCTTGGATAGCTCAGTCTGTATAGCATTTGCGTGCGAATGGCAAAACCGATGGGATATAGTCACGGTATGGCACACAGTTTTAATCTGGAGGAAGTTTTTTGGATGATGTATTACTTCATCATCATCAGTGTTCTGCCAAAAGGCAGGTTTTCACATGGTAGTTCTCCAGGCTGTCCGGTCTTCGACCATCCTCTTCAGGTCTGCATAATTTCCTCTTCCCTTTAAGCCATCTATCATCTTGTACCTCCTTCTTGCTCTTAGTCTTCTCCCACAAACCAATCCTTCCAAAGCATCTGCTAGCAAGCAGTGAATGTCCCAACCAGTTCTTTTTCCTTTCTCTTCCAACGTTCATCAGACATCTTCTCTTACCAACCGTTTCCAATACTCTTTCATTATTCACTCTTTCCATCCAGCTTATTCTCTCCATTCTTCTCCACATCCACATCTCAAATGCTCCTAATCTTTCTCCATCCTCTCGTTTCAGCGTCCATGTTTCTGCCCCATATTGTGCCACACTCCAGACAAAACATTTGCCAAGCCTTTTCCTTCGGCCCTTATCTAATTTGCTACATAAGTGTCTCCTCTTTCTGTTGAATGCTATGGCAATTGCAGTTTTCACCTCCTGGTGACATCTCCAGTCTTCAGTTATTGTGCTTCCAAGATATTTAAATGCTCTCACCTGACTAACGGTAGATGGTCCTATTTTAATATTGGACAGTCTGCATCTTGTACTGATGATCACACTCTTTGGTTTTGCTGTGGTTTTCTGCATCCCATATTCCAAACAAGCTTCATTCAGATCTTTCAGCATGTTATTTCACTGTCTGCTCACGTTCTGCCGCTAATACCATGTCATCAGCAAATCTTATACAATCTATTTTCCTTCCACCAATACATTTTCCTCTTTTCCCATTTAAGGCTTCCGCAAAAATCTCTTCAAGGTATGCGTTAAACAACAGTGGGGGAAGACTACAACGTTGTCCAACACCTCGCCCAGTGCTGCTTCCTTCTGACATTTCATTTCCAATCCTTATCCTTACTTTCTAATGTAAATATATATTCTGTATCAGTCGTCTCTCTTTCCAGTCTACTCCTTTCCTCTTCAAAATATCCATCAGCTTGTTCCACTAAACTCTGTCAAAAGCCTTTTCTAAATCTATAAAAACTGCAAAGATTTCTCTACCTTTTCCCACATATCTTTCCGCTATAGTTCTTAACAGGCCAATCTCTTATTCCTTTTACTCTTCTAAATCCGAACTGCTCCCCTGCAATCCTTTTACCCAGCTTGTCATATAGCTTTCTGTTGAGCACTGTCAGCAAGACTTCAGCTGCATGAGAAGTTAGACTGATGGTCCTATGCTCTTCACACCTTCAGTATTTCTCTTTGTCTCTATTGGTATCATAACTGTTGCAAGGTTTACCAGAAGATATGTTGCAAGAAAGTCCTCAGACCATTCCCTTTTGTCATATATCTCGTTACAGAGGTAGACTATTTCTTTTCTTGCCTTGTTTCCCAGACTCTTCAACAGTTCTGCGGGCAAATCATCAATTCCACATGCCTTCCTATTCTTCATCTCCTTCAGCGCATTTTCTACTTCTGCTTCCAAGATGGTGAATCGCTTTCCATCTTCCGGCACATATTGCTCCTCTTCAGTCTTAATTTCGCTTCGTGTTTCATCCTCCTTATACAGACATTCAATATATTCTTGCCATCCGTTCAAAACCTCCTGTGGTTCTTCTGCTAGAGTACCATCCCACCTTTTTATTTCCATGTTATTCCTCTTTCTTTTACGTTCAAAAACTACCTCACTAGCCAGTCTATGCATCATTTCATACTTTCGCTCTTTCTCCATTTTCTGTATTTTATTGCATTTCCGTTTCATCAATTTTTCCCTTGCTGCTGCAGTTTCTCTTCTTAATTCATTATTCAGATTCATGTACCTATTTTTGCCTTCTTCAGTTTCTACATTTTTCCACTTCCCCCGCTCTTCCATCATTTTCAACATGTTTCTGTTATCCATTCTTTCCTGGTAATTTGGGATACTCTAATTCCTAATACTTCTTTGGCAGAGTCCACGAGTCTTTCCCTCATATTTATCCATTTGTCATTAACACTTTCATCAAGACTACCTCTTGCCCATTTTTCCATAAATCTGTTTTTCGAATCTGATGCCTTTCCTACCTCTTTGAGTCTTTCTATGTTTAGTTTTTCATTTGCTTCACCTCTCCAGACTTTTTTCAACTTCACTTGTATTTCTCCCACTACTGGGTTGTGGTCTGAATTTATATCCGCTCCTGGATAAGCTTTGGCATTCTTCAAACAGTTCCTAACCCTTTTTTGTATTAGGATGTAGTCCAGCTGATATCATTCCCTATTCAAATATGATATCCATGTATAACATCTCCTTTTGTGGTGTTCAAATAATGTGTTACCAACTGCTAATGAATTTTCTTTACAGAAACTAATTAGTCGTTCACTTCTTTCATTTCTTATTCCTAATCCAAATTTTCCTGCTGTATCTTCATCTCTTCCTTCACCCACCACTACATCCCAGTCCCCCATGATGATGGAATGCTGAAGATTAGATGGGTAGATCACATAACTAATGAGGAGGTATTGAATAGAATTGGGGAGAAGAGGAGCTTGTGGCACAACTTGACTAGAAGAAGGGATCGGTTGGTAGGACTTGTTCTGAGACATCGAGGGATCACCAATTTAGTATTGGAGGGCAGCATGGAGGGTAAAAATCGTAGAGGGAGACCAAGAGATGAATACACTAAGCAGATTCGGAAGGATGTAAGCTGCAGTAGGTACTGGGAGATGAAGAAGCTTGCACAGGATAGAGTAGCATGGAGAGCTGCATCAAACCAGTCTCAGGACTGAAGACCACAACAACAACAACATGATGATGATGCAGGCATTTATATTTTCTTTTTCGATGAGTTCTTGTGTTTTCTGATAATATTCTTCCACTTCCTCATCTCTATGCTGGCTGGTTGACATATATACCTGTATTAACACCGCATCTTTTGAACTGCCCTTCAGTCGTATTATTATCAGTCGTCCATCAATATATTGTACCTTCATTACCTCATTTTTCAGCTTTTGCCCTATCAATATTCCTACTCCGTTTTCACCACTCTTGATTTCCCCTAAGTAAAAGAGCTTATAATCCCCACTTTCTATCTCGCCATTCTCTCCCCATCTCATTTCACACAATCCGAGGGCATCTAATCTGTTCCTTTTCATCTCCTGTTTTGCATTCTCTAGCTTTCCTGCTTGCAGTAGTGTCCTCACATTCCACATTCCAATCCTTATCTTTCCTTCCTTCACTTCCCTTTCTTCCTTTCAAATATGTCTACTCTCAATGTGTTCCTCTCCCAGACATACGAATGAGGGGAAGTTTTAGCTAGGGAATCTTTCACATGGAGAGACATACCATGTACTGCTTGGGAATATAACGTGGTAGTTTCCCATTACTTTCCACATAGGCAATAGGATGCCCAGCCTAAAATCAGCCGCTCACTATGAGTCAGACGCTGTCTGTAGCCACCCCTCAGGGGTACAGACGCTTCTTGTACTCTTTTCGTACCCAAAGAGAAAAGGTGCCTCTTCCGCCAGATTCACCGTTCCGAAAGACTCTTTCTCCGCTGTCGCTGCCGTTGAGGTCTTATACATGTAACAGGAAATGAAAGGAAAAGAACATGGTGAGGACAGGTTTGGGACAGGAAAGAGAGAGCGATAGGCCGTTGTGGGACACATTTTGTTTGGCCTGTCCGGCTTGGGTGACCCTTCTGATAGCTAAGCTACCGCCGGCATAGCCCTCCGGATCCAGAGCACGCAAACGTGCTCTACCACACGGACAGTGCTACGTTAATTCGGTTTCTCCTGAGGAGGATGTATTACTTGAAGAATTAATATTTTGTGGGATCAGTCACAAAACAGTAGCTTTAGGAGTGCATACGTATATAGATGAAGTTCAGTACTGTGACTGTGCATAACATTCCAGATGAGATCTAAGTAGAGCTCACTTCAGCAAAACTCTACACTTCATAAGCTACAGGAAAGGATTGTTCTGTGGTTCTTAATAATTTAGATGGTACATCTAGATTTCTTTTTAACTGGTTTAAAACTACAACAAAAAGTGAAAATCGGTAAAAGGCTCTGAGCACTATGGGACTCAACATCTTAGGTCATAAGTCCCCCAGAACTTAGAACTACTTAAACCTAACTAACCTAAGGACATCACACACACCCATGCCCGAGGCAGGATTCGAACCTGCGACCGTAGCAGTCCCGCGGTTCCGGACTGCAGCGCCAGAACCGCTAGACCACCGCGGCCGTCGAAAATCGGTAAAAAGTCCAGCATTACAAACGAATAAGGAAAACAATATAGTTTATCAAATTTTACCGTGAACGTGCGCTTATGATACCTAAATATCGACAAATGATAGTTAAGTCATAATGGAAAATATAACAGAGAGCTACTGCAATTTTTCAATGTGAAAATTTCGTGTGGTATTTCTGTCTGATATCCACAAATAACAGTAGAGTTTTAAGCAAATGATAAAAAGCTTATTTTTCGTGTCTATTGAAGTACGAGATTTTTCTTTTTCACGGAGAAGCAGCACATTAAAATTTCAATATCACCAGTGATCACTGGAAAAAAATAAAAAAAATCGGATGAAAACGATATAACTGTCTCACGCTTATGTTTCTACTGATTGATACAAACAACAGAATGTATGTTGATTAAATGCTGTAGAGTTTTATATAGTTACACCTTGGTGTGCTCTGAAATGTGGAAAACTATTGTGGAAGAATCAGAGCCTTCGGCGACACAGGAAACCACAAACCTTTCTTCTGACGATGGGAATAACTCATAAATCAAAGGAGATTTTAGATACAGAAAACCAATGCCAGTGCGGGTGCTCACTGAGGGACTGTGTCTTTGGGAATTCGCATAAAGAGCGGAAATCTAATGTATCCAACGAGTAATTTTCAGAGATATAATTTTAGCAAAAGAAAAAGAGAAAAAACTAGAAACTGCAGTTTGTTAACTTTAAACCTTGTCAGCTCCATCACATTTCATTAACCGTCACCAGTTCGAAGTCACCAAATAGGCTCCACTGAAAATGAAATTGTGATGAGTCCTATTTAATGCGATGGCATAATATGTGTACTACGTAAGTGTCGAAGAGAGATGGTAAATTTTTATCAAGGGCGACGGAAAACTCAAATATCGGAGAAATATGACATTTTTAAGAATTGTACAACGGCGCTGCAGGAATTTCGGGTGAAGGATAGCATAAATGCGGAACTGGTATCTCAGGGTCGTAAGACCATTCGTAGGAAAACCTACACTTAGAGTATGACATTTTGCTTGCAACCGTAAGTGAGTAGTAAAGTTCAACCGTTGGGTACATGTACACATTGCCTTGGAAAATAAGATTAATTCGAAATCACGCAGCAAAAATATCTCGATTTAAGAGTTGTAAAAAGAAGACTAATGTAAAACGCAATTAATTTATTTGTGTGTTATATGTAACAATGAGCTACCTGTTGTAATATTTCCGCCGGCCGGTGTGGCCGTGCGGTTCTAGGCGCTCCAGTCTGGAACCGCGTGACCGCTGCGGTCGCAGGTTCGAATCCTGCCTCGGGCATGGATGTGTGTGATGTCCTTAGGTTAGTTGGGTTTAAGTAGTTCTAAGCTCTAGGGGCCTGATGACCACAGATGTTAAGTCCCATAGAGCTCAGAGACATTTGAACCATTTTTTTTGTAATATTGCCCAAAGGCTAATTCCGGATTTGTCGTACATACACTGACGTGAAAACATAACAGGCATAATTTTTGCGACATCAGCGAATGTAGGTAGGCGTGGCCGGCCATTGGTGGCCGAGCGGTTCTAGGCGCTCCAGTCTGGAACCGCGTGACCGCTGCTGTCGCAGGTTCGAATCCTGCCTCGGGCATGGATGTGTGTGATGTCCTTAGGTTAGTTAGGTTTAAGTAGTTCTAAGTTCTAGGGGACTGATGACCTGAGATGTTAGTCCCATAGTGCTCAGAGCCATTTGAACCATTTTTTTAGGTAGGCGTGTTTCTGCATCTAAAAGATGACGTTCAATTTCGCCACACAAGACTGGCGCGAGTATCTCCACTGTGAGGATGCAGATCAGTCGTGAGCGATAGTTAAATTTGAGGCTGGCGGTAGTGAGATGATGTTAGTCAGGAATACCTTTAAGGCGACAAAGAGGCTATTGTGAACACTTCACTGGGCTTGAACGCGCTCGTGTAATAGGGCTACGAGAAGCTGCGATACTGCAGAAAGACTTGGCAGGAATGTGACCGATGTACTTGATTGCTGGCAACGGCGGTGTACAGAATGTATGGTCGTAAGAAGACGGGGTTCTGGGCGGCCACGTGGAGAAACCCAAAAGGGAGAGACCATCGTGTTCGGCGTATCGCTCTGTCGCATCGTACATTTGCAGCAGCAATATGAGCCACAGGTGTCACATTAGTGACACAACGAACTGTTAGAAATCGGTTGCTTCAAGGGCAGTTCCGATCCAGACGCCCTGTAGCGAGCATTGCCAGATCCCAAGCCAACTCCAATTCAGTGGTGTCAGGCGGGAGATCACTGAAGGGCAGGGTGGAGGTCTGTTGTGTTTTCTAATGAAAGCTGATTCTGCCTCTGAGCCAGTAATAGTCGTATGCTGGTTACAAGGAGACCAGTTAGGGGCCTGCATCCAAACTGTCGACGTGCTGGACACTGGACTCACACCTACACCTACAGTTATGGCCTGGGGTGCGATCTCGTTCGTCGGCAGGAGCACTCTCTTGGTTATCCCACGCACCCCGACTTCAAATTTGACCGACAGTCTGATGATCTTGGCCGAGCGGTTCTAGGCGCTTCAGTCTGGAACCGCGCTGCTGCTAGGGTCGCAGGTTCGAATCCTGCCTGGGGCATGGATGTGTGTGATATCCTTAGGTTAGTTAGGTTTAAGTAGTTCTAAGTCTAGAGGACTGATGACCTCAGATGTTAAGTCACATAGTGCTCAGAGCCATTTGAACCATCTGATGATCTGAACATTCGCGCTGCAATTCGTGAACAGCATTCCGGGAGGTGTTTTCCAACGAGGCAACGCTGGCCCACAATCGCTATTGTAACTCAAATGTCCTACAGAGTGTCGACATGTTGCCTTTTCCTGCTCAATCACCAGAACTTTCTCCAATCGAGCACATATGGGACGTCTTCGGACTACAACGCCGGCGTAATAAACAAGAAGTATCAAATTTCCCGAGTATCGACTGACCAAGTGCAAGGGGCTTGGAACTCCTTCCCAGAAATGCCATCCGGCACCTGTACAACGCACCTTGGCGTACTTTAATATAATATTCTGACGGTTGGACAGTTGTTAATGTACCAGCATTTCGCATTTTCGATGGCTTATCTCGCGCTTACATTAACCTTTGATTTTCCAATATTAATCACTTAAATATATTACCAAGACAAATGTGTTCCCGAAAAGTCATTACTCTCCATTAATTTTTTGTGGTTTGTTTCGGTCACTGTACGAAAACGGTTAATACGGAAATGAAGGTAGAATGAAAATTTTCGTGTCGGTGACGAAAAAAATAAATGGTGCAGAAAAGATGAAAGGATTTTTATTCGGCAAAACATTTTTGAGGTTTTAATGTTATCTACAACATTCATTTAAAAATGCTGGCGGTGCCTAATGCTTATGATTTCCGTTCTGCGAACTGTAAACCAAATGAGTGATTAATTAGAACTGTACTTCCTGTCTAAAATGAGACTGAGGGTACTGCCGGAAGATCTTTAATCTTCCGGAAAAACCATTAGCGGTGTCCAACAGGGGGACAAGCAACCGAATAAAATGTCGCTAATTAATCCTTTAAAGCAGAAGTCTGGCACTGCCATTTTTCGCCGCAGCGCAGAATCGTCACTACTGGAACGAATAATGGCACCGTGATGCTACTTTCTAAGTCATGTTTGATTGTGAGAACTACGCGTCACACTGGAATCTCTAAGCAGTACAACGTCAAACGCACACAAACCACAAGAAAGAAATGCATTGTGATCAGTAATTATCAAAACGCAAGTGAAGTAAACTACTGGAAAAGGTTTTGCTCCAGCGTTATGACTTGTATATCTTGAGGTTTTTTTGGGGCCAACCTCGTTCTCAGTACTCCTTTGGCTACGGTAAACCTCTACGTGCAGCCACTTGCGCAGGGCTGGTTTAAGGCTCAAGCGACAAAAGCCGCCGCTTGGGGCGTCAAGCGGAGTGGGACGCCCAAGTTCAAGGCTTGTGTACAGTTGCGCACTAAAGTCAGTAGCGAAAACTAACACACGTGGAAAAGGGGGAAGATTGGAGGTGGGAGGAGGGGGGGCGCCACATGATACTCCTCTTGTGTGGAAACGTTTTCGATGCGGATCTGCATCTGTGTAGCTGAGATAAAAGTAGACGTGCATTGTCTGTCCGTTGTAGCACACAGTCTCCACAATTGGATACTTTGTATTTAGTGTGTCATCAAGCCGCAAAGAGACAGTTCAAGACTAGATCGTGTGCACTTAGCATGAGAATTTGCCCTCTGAAATGGTGAACACCACAGCGACTCTTTCGACCATTACACTCACAACATGACGCACGGAAAGCCGAAAAACTGCTCTGTAGTTGTCAGGCACGGTAAAGAACATCATGTGATGACTACTTACTACATATTGTGACTTGTAGGTACCTCTAATAATGCATCAGAACTGCAACGGTGAGGTCTGAGTCAATCCACACAGAGCAGGATGACACTAGGGACTGAAAGTAGGTCAGTGGTGAATTTTTGCCGGGTGGTATTTCTGGTACTTCACATCCACTTTAGACGAGTGTGGAGGTGACACAGCACTAAGTTACGTCTCAGTCATGCGTCTCTTTCTCAAGGATTCAGCGGGGACGTAGATCATTGAAGTGTTGGGCTGATGTCCTGTACGATGCCTCTCTTCGCAGTTCGATGTCTCCAAGGGACCTGATGATGAGTGAGTTAAGCTGCATATCGCGTGTCTGAACAAACCCGCAGGCTCTCTTACTAACCATATTAAGGTCGTTGTCAGGGCCAACTGCATGGTATTAGCGTGATGTTACTTGGGTCTCGAATATTAAGTTTGGAGTGAGTTTCTGCATTCAATATTGCCGAGTTATTACAGTGAGTCGTGTTTAGTTTCAGGATATTTGAGGTGGAGAGTTCGATTTCAGATTGTGGAACTTTTTTATGTGCAGACTTAAGACTTCTTAATCCGTAATGCAGGAACTACAGCATTTATCATACCAAACAAATGCCATTACTTACTATCACCGTAGAAAACAGAGTAAAATAGATTTTTTATTATTCTTTTAAAAACGTATTTTTTTGAATTGTAGTTCGCTCCTCTTAAATGCACTACACCTTTCCATGATTTCCAATGAACTGCCAGTATTGCTTTCCCCTTCTTCAGTTACACTTCTTCCACAGCGTAACAAGATGAAACGATCAGTCAATCTGTTCATCTCTTCTTCTATTACCCTCCACCACTGAATTCATACTTGCCTTAATCACAGGGTGCTCATAACTAAACTTTAGCTACTTGAGAGGGCCTCCTGGAAAATGGAGGGTCGACGAAAATGAAACTTTATGGGAACATTCGTAAAGACACGTGGAAGAGAAATAACGTACCAACTATTTAAATAAACACATTTTAATTTCCAAATGACTGGGTAACATTTGTTAGTTGCGTTCCGTTTTTACGTTCCACGTTAGAAAAGTTGCTCTGTGCTACTACCACTTGCGCCCACGACGGGCTGCAACTGCACAGGAGATTAGCCTAGTGCACTTTCCGACCGGTGGACCATGGAATGTTTAGCTGTAGTGTCATAGCTCGTGCACTGCTTGAAGGTAGCACGTTGCGGCCAGCATTCTCAGCCAAGGTAACACCAACATCACATCTTCAACAATTTGTGGCGCAATTGGCCGTCGGCCTTTCCCAGGAGCATTTCCAAAATCACTACATAATTCGAACTTCCGAAATCATCGAATTACGTTCTTCAACCCCAGTGGGGGAAGAGCATTTCACCGTATTCTTTCAATGCGACGATACTCGCGAAGTGTAGCAGCACTATTGCTGTTGTTTTGATAAAACAGTTTTACCAGTTTTACGAGTAAGGTCCTGTTCACCTTGTCCAGACCCATGTTGACTGTCTGCGACTGTAATGCACACTGATGCCTGCGTTTCAATCCTACGCCGCCGTAGCAGTATTCGCTCCTAACGGCAATTCATTACAGTCGTAGTACAACGCAGATCCCGTAGTGCACAGTCTTTAAAATCCGGTACCCACACGGTAAAGGGTTTTCCATCTAAATGCAGTCAAATAGCAACAAATTCATTATACCATCCTGTAGATCAATATATTGAACTTGGCCACACTGCAGCAACGGTTACAGAATGACAGGTGAATAAGGCAGCCAACCAGTTGCAATAAAGGGTGGTTTTAATCATTGTTTCAATGGATTTAAACCCGTCTTCTTCATAAGGATAAGAAAAATTTTCAATTTGATGCCCATATATAATTCGAATCCCAAAGAAATCAGGTGCTGACAGATGTGAAAATTACCGAACTATCAGTTTAATAAGCCAGACTGCAAAATACTGACACACATTCTTTACAGACGAATGGAAAAACTGGTGGAAGCCGGTCTAGAGGAAGATCAGTTTGGATTCCATAGAAATGTTGGAACACGTGAGACAATATTGACCCTACGAGTTATCTTAGAAAATAGAGTAAGGAAAGGCAAACCTACGTTTCTAGCATTTGTAGACTTAGAGAAAGCTTTTGACAATGGTGATTGGAATACTCTCTTTCAAATTCTGAAGATGGCAGGGATAAAATACAGGGAGCGAAAGGCTATTTACAATTTGTACAGAAACCAGATGGCAGTTATAAGAGTCGAGGGGCACGAAAGGGAAGCAGTGGTTGGAAAGGGAGTGAGACAGGGTCGTAGCCTCTCCCCGATGATATTCAATCAGTATATTCAGCAAACCGTAAAGGAAAGAGAAGAAAAATTTGGAGTAGGAATTGAAATCCATGGAGAAAAAATAAAAACTTTAAGGTTCCTCGATGACATTGTAATTCTGTCAGAGACAGAAAAGCACTTGGAAGAGCAGCTGAACGGAATGGACAGTGTCTTGAAAGGAGGATATAAGATGAACATCAACAAAAGCAAAACGAGGATAATGGAATGTAGTCGAATTAAGTCAGGTGACGCTGAGGGAATTAGATTAGGAAATCAGACACTTAAAGTAATAAGAGTTTTTCTGTTTGGGGAGCAAAATAACTGATGATGGTCGGAGTAGAGAGGATGTAAAATGTAGACTGGCAATAGCAAGGAAAGCGTTTCTGAAGAAGAGAAATTTGTTAACATCGAGTATAGATTTGTCAGGAAGTTGTTTCTGAAAGTATTTGTATGGAGTGTTGCCATATATGGAAGTGAAACATGGAGGATAAGTAGTTTGGACAAGAAGAGAATAGAAGCTCTCGAAATGTGGTGCTACAGAAGAATGCTGAAGATTAGATAGGCAGATCACATATGCGAATGAAGAGGTATTGAATAGATTTGAGGTGAAGAGAAATTTGTGGCACAACTTGACTAGAAGAAGGGATCGGTTAGTAGGACATGTTCTGAGACATCAAGGGATCACCAGTTTAATACTGGAGGGCAGCACGGAGGGTAAAAATCGTAGAGGGAGACCAAGAGATGAATACACTAAGCAGATTCAGAAGGATGTAGGTTGCACTAGGTACTGGGAGATGAAGAAGCTTGCACAGGATAGAGTACTCTGGAGAGCTGCATGAAACCAGTCTCAGGACTTAAGACCACAACAACAACAACATATTTAGAAACGCACTCACGTACGCTGAGAGGCAGGAACTTGGCTGCACTTCAGCAACGGTCACAGAATAGCAGGTGCATAAGACAACCAACCAGTTGCAATAAATGGTGGTTTTCAATTAATCTTAACCAGAATCGGATCTAGGGGAGGGGAAGTGGGGCATACCGGGGTATCTGCCCCAGGCGGCAATTTCAGGGGGCGCTAAATTCAAATTCTTGAAGAAAAAAAACCTTTTTCACAAAGCGCCTAGCATCTAGAGCACGTTGGTCTATCTGTTATTCATATGATATTGAAATGCATCCCTGTTGGTTTTTCAACGCTTTTGAACACATTCTAAGTTGATTTTAGAACAAATGATGAGCCGAATTATGACCGTGTGTTGTACGTGATGTATCTGCCAGGGGAATCACTGTCGCATCAAGAAGTAAAAAAATTTCCCCTCAGACAAAAGGGGACGGGGACGGGGATTCTAGGCGATTCAGTGTGGAACCGCGCGACCGCTATGGTCGCAGGTTCAAATCCTGCCTCGGGCATGGATGTGTGTGATGTCCTTAGGTTAGTTAGGTTTAATTGGTTCTAAGTTCTAGGGGACTGACGACCTCAGATGTTAAGTCCCATAGTGCTCAGAGAAATTTGAACCAGCGCTGTTTCTTTATGATTGATAATTGTTCGAATGATAATCGTTTTCATAATTATTAGCGAAAGACATAGATTGAGACTACCAGACTGGAAATAACAGGCAAGAAAGATTACACATTATCTTCTCAGTGCACCCAAGAAAATGAAATTTCAACAGAAAATTTTTCCCAGGTCGCTGAACTACTAAGGGTGAGTTGTACAGTCCCCAGTTAGCAGCAGCTCAAAGGGTGTAGGGGGCACCGGCCTTGCCGCAGTGGATACACCGGTTCCCGTGAAATCACCGAAGTTAAGCGCTGTTGGGCGTGGTAGGCACTTGGATGGGTGACCATCGAGGCCGCCATGCGCTGTTGACATTTTTCGGGGTGCACTCAGCCTCGTGATGCCAACTGAGGAGCTACTCGACCGAATAGTAGCGGCTCCGGTTACAGAAAAACCATCATAACGACTGGGAGAGCGGTGTGCTGGCCCCACGCCCCTCCTATCCGCATCCTCCACTGGGGATGACTCGGCGGTCGGATGGTCCCGGTTGGCCACTCGTGGCCTGAAGACAGAGTGTTTTTTTTATTTATTTATTTTTTTTCAAGGGGGGTAGGTCGTCAAACGGGCCGACTTGAGCAGGAGAGGTACCACAGGACATTTTAGTTTCTATTGTCTATACTTTTGCAAATAAATTCATAAAACTTCGTCAGCATGACCAGGAAGGATTCAGGATTCACACTCACACTAATAGAAGCTCAAAAACATAACAAAATAACTTTTTTACAGGTGAAATGTCATCATTTTTTTCACCTACTATAGTTTGCATTTGTTGCTATAGGTACACTTTCCTCCGTTAAGAGAGATTCTTCGACGAATTTTGCACAGCATACAAACCGTACTTACAGCTGTTCGAAACTCTAGAATTTATTTAATTTATGAAAAAATGAATGAGCTGTTACATTTCAAACTTCATGTTTAGAAAAAACTCAAATTTTATAGTGAACTACCTAATTTTTACCACAGTTTTTAATAGATTTGGACAATTCTACAGTTTCATACACCTGTATGTATAGTTTGTATCCTGTGCAAAATTCATAGAGGAATCTCTCTTGCGTATGAAGAAAAATGATTAAATTTTACATATAAAAAAGTTTATTTTGTTATGTTTTTGAACTTCCACTGCTATGAGTGTAAATCCTGAATCCTTCCTGGTTACGCGGACGAAGTTTTGTGAATTTGTTTGTAAAAAGGCACTACAGGTCATTTTGATTTCCACTGTCCTGAGTATAGGTTTCATGACTTCTATTTCAGAACATACACGTTTGAATTCCACAGAGCGAAATTCAGTGGCGTGCGATAGAAGAATGCAGTGTGAAGAGCCATGGCACTGCACTTTGGCACACTAAAGACCAAATAACATGTCTTACATTTCCTCGAACATATGTGTTCTATATATCAAACTCTTCAGAAATATATGCGTTACAAAATGTACATATTTTTGGAAAATCGATATTTTTTAAAAATTTTGAATTCGATCTCAAACGCACGAGAGGAAGGGTTAGGGTGGGGGTGGGGGGGGGGGCCTTAATCAAGCTTTTGCCCCGGCTAGGAAATATCGTAGATCCGGGGCTGATCTTAACCACGGCTTCAACTGATTTAAACCTCTCTTCTTGAGAAAGACAAGAGGACTGTTTTTACTATTTTCAATATGATGTCCATGGTTAAGCGTATAGTCTTATACTGTAGGTATAGACGTTTTAGTACCCATGTCCGTGCTTTATATTTATTATCAGTAGCTTTTTTTGGAGGGGGTGGGGGAAGCGAGGGACGAGTCCTCAGTGTTCTGATTGGTTTGATGCTCCCCACCACGATTTCCTCTTCTACATGCCAACCTCTTAATATTAGAGTAGCAACCAACGTCTTCAGATGTTTGTTGGATATATTTCAATACACTGTCTTCGTCTACAGTTTCTACCCTCTGCAGCTCCCTCCATGGAAGTTATGCTTTGATGTCTTTATGAAGGTTCTATCATCCTGGCCATTCCTCTTGGCCATGTTTTTCACATATTCCTCTCCTCGCCGATTCCGCGGACGATTTAATTCCGCTGACTATCTATGGCTCGCATCTAGTGTTAACGTCCGCCCGTCATCTAGTCGTTAACACTTGTTTCGGTATATTACTGTTCTTTCCATAATGTACTGATAATAACTATTTATGAATGTTTTTGAAAAATATCGTGCTTTTCAGTTCAGCGAACATATGTCGTTTATTTATATTATCGTGTTTTTACGTGCGCCAACCTCCTAGAAGTTAGCTGTGCAATGTGTCGAAAAATACGTTTTCACTAATTCTTTCTTTAGTACAGTTTAAGAGAGGCTTAATAGTATACAGTGAAAGTAGAGTCATGAGAGACAAATGTGGAGTTGAGAATTGTTGCCGTAGGTTTATAAGCACGGGAGGAACTTCTTAGGACTGTGCGGTGATGTCTATCTGGGATGACTGTACTGGGGAAGCCAGTGAAGAGACTCTTCTATGGTACCGTAGATTACGTAGCCGAGATAAGAGAATAGTAGAGCAAGGGAGAAACAATTGTGCCCTTCAGGCAGAATTAGGAATGGCGTATTTTGCACCAGATACTTTGAACAGGGGAAAACTGCAGTTTGAAGTATCTAAATAAGAGAAGGGACTGAACCAGTTCTTGAGCACACTGCAGCATACTTGTTTTAACAGCATTAATGTTAGGTCGGTAAAAAACTCTAGTACAGAGGACGAGCCTTACTGCTAGGTAGCAGTAACGAATGGGTGTCGGTCATTCCTACTGGAAAAGCTAGAATAGACTACCAGTGAACCCGTGGACCAGAGGTGCCCGCAGCTCGTGGTCGTGCGGTAGCGTTCTCGCTTCCCACGCCCGGGTTCCCGGGTTCGATTCCCGGCGGGGTCGGGGATTTTCTCTCTATTTTAGCTCACATTTATGTCTGCTGCGCCGTTGTCCTACGAGCCTCACGAGTCTGCTTCTGACGGCGCTACGACCTGCTTCACTAAGAGCGCCGGTGCCGCTACAGGATATCCCAGCGCCCCTCTTTTATATAGGACGTTTCTATTTAGAACAAAGTTATTGCAGTGTCGCGCTCACGACACCACAAATGGCCACGACTCGACGCCTCTATTATGACATGCTGCAACGCCGCCCCCTTAATGTGGTCGAACTAAAATATCCTGTCGTACGGTGGCGCGTGGTGTGGAAGACTGTACACGATGCCATGCTTGATTCCGATGTTGTTTCCCAATGGTACGTAGTCGTTAATGGGAAGCTGGTGACGCAAGAACGTCTCTACAATATCCACATGGCAGAATCTCCCAATTGTGTGGGTTGTAATACAGTAGATTCTGACGAGCACCGCCTCAGCTGTGGAGAGGCGGAAGCGGTTTGGCACCTAGTGCGGCAGATGCTGGCTTATCTCTTGCGAGTTCGGTCGGAGCATATATCTGCACGCACGTTATTGTTTCCGGATGAGACATTGTACCCCAAGACTCGAACCAACTCTGTCACCTGGATACGTGGACATGCAGTCCATTACCTCTGTCGTGACGGACACAAGAATTTCCTTCACTTCTGGCTCTATTTGCAAGAAAGACATCATGCTATTTCCGGGCATACCAGATATCGACAGTGGTTCGCGAACTACCTATGGAGTGCCTTTCACAGCCCGCCGTGCAGCTGGAATGTTCCAGGCAGTGGCAGATGAGGTCAGAACGAACCGCAAACGATCCTAATCAGTGGGCGCAGTCGCTGGGAAGCCTCACTACGACGTGGTAGCTTTCTTTTCATGTTATTTATGTTTCATATCTTCGATGGCGTCTTCATTCTGTTTTAGTTTTCCAGGCTTGATTAACTATGACTGTTCGCACATTGATATCTATATAAATAAAAAAAAGATTAAACAAAGTGGGCAGGAGACCTGCGTTAGTATCCAAATAAATACACAAGAACAAAATAAGAACAAAATGAACAACAAATAAAATATAATAAAGTATTATACCCTTTCCTTTTCCTTTTATTTTATTTTTTTATAGAAAGTTCAGAGGCATATTTAATTTTTGTTCGTTGGCGGAACCTGAAGTGGTGGCGAACGGCCGTCCTAGTTAGCTTTAGGATGAAAGTGGCGGTGGCACTAGCTTTGTTTTTGTTTTTAGGCTAGATAGGTTTTTGGGGTTAGTATGGGTGATAGGGGCCAACGCCTGAAGTGGAAGAGGTTACTTTCTTTCTTTATTTAAAAAAAAGGGTAGCGTAAAAACAAGTGCGAAAAAAAATAAAAAAAAGAGGTAGCGTCTTTGATTCATTATCGAAACATTTTCGGTCCCGGGGTCGAATCCCGCCGCTGCTTAAATTTTGATTAATAATCAGCACTGGCGGCCGAAGACTTCCGGCATAATGAGTCACCCTCATTCTGCCAACGGTCATGTCAAAGAGGGCGGAGGAGAGGACAGGGGTCAAGGCACTCTCTTGCCATTGGGGTGGGATATTGCCCCTAAAGACGGAAGAATCAGCGATGATTAATGGCATAAGGATGCAGATGGTAATGGAAACCGCTGCATTAAAGTCACATAACGTGTATCCACAGGATATCTGGCCTGTAATTGAAAAAGTGGCATGATGATCTTTCCACTGGAAAAAGATTCCAGATTAATCCCCCAATGGGATGTCCGAGAGGGAACTGCCAATGGGGCTGGCGGCCATGAGAGAAAGACTGAACAACCAACGAAAGGATAACGTTATACGAGTCGGGGCGTGGAATGTCAGAAGCTTGAACGTGATAGGGAAGCTAGAAAATCTTAAAAGTGAATCGCAAAGCCTCAATCTAGATACAGAGGGAGTCAAAGGAATGAAATGGAAAAAAGACAAGGATTTGTGGTCAGATGAGTATAGGGTAGTATCAACAGGAGCAGAAAATGACATAACGGTAGTAGAATTCGTTATTAATAGAAAATAGAGCACAGGGTGCATAACGGTGAACAGTTAAGAATCGACAGCAAACCAGCACCGTCAACGATAGTTCAGGTATACATGCAGACGTGACAATTCGAAGATTAAGAGTAAAAAAAAATTAATAAAGGTGTCGAGAGCGTATTTTAGTAGGTGAAAAGAGATGAAATCTAATAGTCACTAACGATCGTAATGCGGTTGTAGGGGAAGGGGTGGAAGAAAGGTTTGCGGGAGAATATGGGATTGGCACTAGAAATGAGAGAACAGACGGATTAATTGATGCCTGCAATAAATTTAAGCTAGTAATAGTGAATATCCTGAACAAGAATCACAGGAGGAAGACGTATACTTGGAAAAGGCCGAGAGATACGGATCGATTCCAGTTCGATTAGATCATGGTCAGGCAGACATTCCGGAATCTGAATTGTACTCACGAGCAGATGTAGACTCATATCACAGTTTAGTAGTGCTGAAGAGAAAGTAGAAGTTTAAGAGACCAGGCAGGAAATATCAGTGTGGAAAGAAGTGAAGCACAGACGTAGTAAGGAACGAGGAGGCACACCTTAAGTCCTCTGAGGCTATAGATACGGCGATAAGGAAAAGCTCAGTAGGCAGTTCTGGTGAAGAGGAATTGAAAGAAAAGCATAAAAGTTGCAAAGAAAAACGTATGTACAAAGAAGATAACAGCCAGGAAACCTTGGGTAACAGAAAAAATACTTCAGCTGATCGATGAAAGAAGGAAGAGATGTAAAAAAGTGTTCAGAGAAATTCAGAAACACAGAAATACATGTCACTTAGGAATGAAGTGCAGGGATGGTAAGTCGAATGGCTGCATGAAAAAGGTGAAGGACTCGAAAATGATATGATCGTCTCAGGCAATGACTGAGCATATAGAAAAGTCAGATCAGTAAGATTGGTAACATTAAGGTTGCAGTTGGAACGTCACTGTTAAATTCAGGGGAGAGACGGGATAGGAGAAAGACGACATTGAAGGCCTCTGTGAGGGGGGAGACTTCTTTGATGGCGTGAAGAAGGGAAATGAGTCGATATAGAAGAGATAGGGGACCCAGTATAATAATCGGAATATGAAATCACTTTGGAAATTTCTTCACATTCTTCATATAGTCATTTCGCCTTGGTTTCCCTTCACATTCTATTTATTTCATTCTGAAGTGACTTGTATTTCTGTATTCCTGAATTTCGCTGAACATTTTTGTACTTCTCTTTTTCGTCGATCAACGGAAGTATTTCTTCTGTTACTCATGATTCCGATGCACCTACCATCTTAGTTTCTATGTTTTTCTTTCCAACTTCTATTATTGTCCTTTTGGATATTTCCGCTTTTTAGATTTTCTAACTTCCCTACCAAGTTCATACTTCTGATATTCCATGCCCCGACCCGGAGGATGTTATCCTTTCGTTGGTTATTCAGTCTTTTTCTCATGGCCGCCTCCCCTTATGAACTCCCTCGCAGAGATCTGATGGAAGACTAGTCCGGAATCTTTTGCCAATGGAGAGATCATCAAGACTCTTTCTCAGTTATATGCTGCATGTCCTGCGGATACACATTATGTGTAGTTAATGCGTCCTCATGCCCTTGATCAGTGCCGATTCTTCCGCCTTTCAGGGGCAGGTTCCCACCCCAATGACAAGCGAGTTTCCTGGGCCTCTGTCCGCTCCTCCGTCCCCTTTGACAAGACTGCTGGCAGAAAGAGAGTGACTCTCAGGACGGACGTTTTCGGCCTCCATGGCTGATGATTTTTACTCAAATTTTAACCAGTGGCAGTTGTCGAAACTGGGACCTAGAGCATTGGATTACTCATTCAAGACGCTACCTTTTTCTTTCCTTTTCCCCTAGGCCACAGTTATTCACAAATAACCAGTCCTATAATTCCTCCCACCATTAATATCCCTTCACCCTGAATTTTAATACAAGCCTGGAGCTTTCACTTATTACAGTCATTAATTTTTGAACTGAACAGTAGGAGCGAAGATCACATCCCTACCTTATAACCTTTATTAACCTAGCACTACACAACGATACAAACGTTGACAGAAAATGGTGGCCGCGCATGGAAGCTATCGACAAAATCAACTAATAGAATTAATCCGCTATGCCCTCACAGGATGTCACGGTATTTATCATTGGCGCTGAATGTTGTAGTTGCGTAGCCATCAACATTTTCATGAGTTTCAAAACATCCAGAAAGTCGGTAGATCTGCTTCATCAATAACACAATATCCCACGGAAACATATACTTAATAGTCTGGTGACAAAAAATAAAAATAAAACACACTTGAAAAATATTCAATAATCTTCGGCCGAGGATTATTACGATGAGTACTCAAAAACATTATATTCAATAAATGCAGAAAATGTATCAATGAATCACCTCTGAAAAAATCGCAGAGTAACAACTATGAAGCTCGCCTAATTCTCCTGCATCGACAGTATCACCAGATTTTCTCCAGCCAAGCAGTATTGAGCAAGTGATTAACTTTGGTTCGAGAGAAGATTACAAAAGGAGATCAGATGTTCTGTACAGCTGAAAAGGGGAACATCTACCAAAATATTTATGTCTCTACGTTTGCTCAGCTTTTACACTAACACGTCAGTACTCTTTCTTTTAATCCCAACGTAAATAACAGTGGCACTTCGTTGAACGATAGAGAGAACTTCTCAGTTGGTACGGCTACAAAAAGCTTGCGTCTTCCATGATTTCGTGACCATGTGTAAGATAATTAGGTACAGACCTTCGTGTTTCATTGAAAAGAGTGCTCTGTAACAAATGACAACGATTTTTATTTTCTAACGAAATGAACAGCCAAATATCGCATTTGAAGCGAAAATTATCGCCTGAAACACTTTTATAATACAATAGCTTGCACTCAATATTACATATTTTTTTACACTGTCATGTCCGCCAGCTGTTCGAACAAAGGAACACGCAACACTTAACCATTAGGCGCATATGAAATAGTGCTGCTTTCTCGTATGTTCTGTGAGTCATGTTAATGCATTGTAAGCTGTGCCTATACAGTCCAGCACCAATATTACAAGATTTTTTTTTTCGAGTGGTCAGTATTCCTCCGTAAAAGTACGTGGATTCAGCAAATACCCAGAGGCAGCAACGCCTACCAGCAGCTATGCATGAACTGTATCACAGCAGCGAGTTTTCTCTCGTGTTACGGCCGCAGCCTGCAAGCTATTGTTTTCACAGCGGTCCAACGCACGAGGGAGACTCGGAGAGATGACACGCACAAAGAGCTTTGGAGAGGCCAGGGGCTCAGAGGAACATTGTTTCTTTTCCTCTGAAAGCTTTGCTTGAAATCCAAGCGTTTAACGTTTTAATGTATATTATACTGCTTGTGCCAGCTTATGTTTTTAAGATAGAAAAAACGTGTATGAAAAAACTAAATTCAGAATAATAGTTATTTACGTGGGAGCCGCCATTTCACATTTCCTGATTTATGTTACTCACAACATATTACTGGTTACTGCACAGACAATTAAATCTTCCACCTAATCGATATTAGTCGTTCATAAAACAAACTCTGATGACAAAAGTGCTCTAAAAACAAGCAATACATTGAATACAGATCATGAAATGACTTTGTAAGCACAGTTCGAATTTTATTTAATGGTATTTAGGCTGTACATAGAAAATTTAAGGTACTTGTATAAAGAGTTACAATTTTGCGTTGATAAAGCAACGGTATAAGAATGAAATATTTAAATAACAGGAAGACAACAGATTTTTCTCAGAAGTGTTACTCGTTCTAACCGCACACGGCAGCAAGAGATATAAGCAGCTTCGTATTTAACTGTCAACAAAAGAATTTACATTATCCATATTAGTATTATAAATGCGACAATAATTCTGTCTGCTACGTTTCCACGACTAAATCACTAAATCGATTGCGATGAAGTTTAGTGCGGAGACAGATTGAACCCTGAGGAAGAAATTGGGCTACTATAAAATGTGCATAGTACTAAATGGTTCAAATGGTTCTGAGCACTATGGGACTCAACTGCTGAGGTCATTAGTCCCCTAGAACTTAGAACTAGTTAAACCAAACTAACCTAAGGACATCACAAACATCCATGCCCGAGGCAGGATTCGAACCTGCGACCGTTGCGGTCTTGCGGTTCCAGACTGCAACGCCTTTAACCGCACGGCCACTTCGGCCGGCGTGCATAGTACTAGATACTTACTGATTTGCGGAATATTACCCAAATTAGAGGATAATATTTACCCTTTGGAAAACTGTCATATTTGTGTAAATGTTTTTTATTGGTTGATGTGTTCTACGTAATATTGTTCAACGTAATGAATACGATGCTTACACAATCCTCAACACATTGAATCTATATCTACATACTAATGTTATTATATACGAAACTAACTCTTACCTTTTACGTTTTTCACGAATAAACTGCTGAAACGATTTCGATGAAGTTTATTATTGATATAGCCTGAATTCTGAAGAACATAAATGACTCGAGAAAGTAACAAAAAAATCGATCCACAACAGGATGAAGTCGGGAGTGGAACATCTTTTTCTGCGTAAATGAACACAAACCATGTTAAAAATACCACTGAATCTGTTGCACAACGCGCACTTTTTATAATGTACAGCTTTTTGAGCAGCACGAAGCTTAGAGGTGCGTTCCTGCCTACTCCCCACGGGTCGCACTGCTCGGCAATTTCTTTGAGGCAATTGGGGATAGGAGGGGGTGCACATCGTCAGCTGTACTTACCGGAACAGGCAGACACATAATGACGGCTGACGTTACTTCACGTTCTCACTATCGCTCATCACAACAAAACTGCTGATACGCAAGAGTAGCTGCCGGTAATAGCTAATGTTACAATAAAATTCAAATTTGCGACTGTTTTATGAAATAAACAGTGCTTCACGTTTATCCGTTGCATTCTCTTTTATTACCGAAAATTCTTGACAGGTACCTTTTTAACAATATTCTGCAGTCTTTAGCGTCCTGCATGTTACCAGCACATTATTATAAGTAGTACGCAAGTCTGTGAAGCCCATTTACGTCCTAAACGTGCCTGCTACATAATTTGATGAAGTACAGTCACAAGTGATCAGAAAAAATTCAGGTAAATTAATTGTGATATATGCTTTGGTATGATTTATAACTTAATAGTCTGGAGCCAGGCATTCGGGCTTTTTTGTGTTCAATATGCCAGAACTGCGGTGCATACTGATATTTGAGTTCAAGTTATTCACTTTGTATACAGTGTTATAATCAGTGGCGCAAATGTATGCTGCTGAAAGTACACGATACCAGAAGTAAAAAAGGCCAGTAAAAATGGTCTTTAAAATTAATACCGGAAGAGCTGTGGGTGCTTCTTCATATTCGATAGTGTGGAACAACTTACTTCTGCTGCAAGCTCTTTTCTTTCCATGTTTTGGGAGGAGATAGTACGGACCGAAATAAGAAAGAAGATTCTAGTAAACTTGGACTCTAAAATGTATAGCGTGCGAGCTAAGTGCACTTCTTCAGTAGAAATGGATTTCACAGTAGCGAAAATGAACAAGTGCTTATAGCTCCTCAGGTTTGTACTTTGAAGGCCATGTTCTCTAGACTTCTTGTCTTGCTTTGATCCATACCACCATCTTTCAAAATATGTAAAGTAAAGAGCTTGCAGTATAAGAGAAATGTATCGCACTGTCGAACATAAAGAAGTGCCCATACCTCTTTAGGTCTTCATTTTAGAGTGCATTTTATTAGACTTCTTTGATTCTAGTACCGGCTGCTTTCAATGATATGCGTTTACGCCATTACTTATGATACACCCCATATAAACCACGATGGAAATTAAAAAACACACTCTTACCATTAAAGTCACAACTTCATGAAGGTCCCCTACAACAAACGTCAAATCAACATTAAGAATACTAGATGTTTGGATGTGAAAATTATTAGTATATCAGCGCAACGAAGTTGGTAGGTATAACGACATAAAGTTTTTGCATATAAGGAAAGACCACGCAGCAATTTTCCGCATTCACAAGTAGCATGAAACTGCTGTTCGTTTGCGAGAATGTGTTTTACGTTTTGTGTAAGAAAGACAAAATGTCTTCCAAGTCGAGTCAAAATTCGACTACAGCAGGAGAGTGGGCTGTTGAAACTGAGGCTTATAGTTCCACGCCACTGCTGCTTGTGTATAAGAGTGTGAATAGATGCCTTGAGGAGGACCACACTCAATATCATGCAGGATATCAACCACGCCTCATATCTGGCGTGTATACTGACGGAAAAAAATTGCAACACAAAAAAGCTAGAGTAGATAAATTTTGGGAATACTTTTGTCTGGTAACATGTGTAAGTGATTGGCATTGCAAGATCATAAGTTAACGTAAGCGCGAGATAATCTACCGCAAACGTTAAATTCTGGTTTATTAATAAGCGGTGTAACCGCTAGAATGTTGAATGCAAGCTGCACATGTGCATAAATTGTGTTGTACAGTTGCCAGATGTCACTTTGATGGCTGTTCCGACCTGGTCAGTCAGTACAGGGACGGTTAATGCTGTTTGTGGATTACACTGCCGTTGTCCCATATGTGCTCGACTGGAGACAAATTTGGTGATCGAGCAGGCCAAGGCAGCATGTCGACACTCTGTAGAGGATGTCGAGCTACAACAGCGGTATGCGGACCAGCGTTATCCTGAAACTTTCTGGCAGATTAAAACTGTGTGCCCGACCGAGACTCGAACTCGGGACCTTTGCCTTTCGCGGGCAAGTTTGGAAGGTAGGAGACGAGCTACTGGCAGAAGTAAAGCTGTGAGTACCGGACGTGAGTCGTGATTCGGTAGCTCAGTTGGTAGAGCACTTGCCCGCGAAAGGCAAAGGTCCCGAGTTCGAGTCTCGGTCGGGCACACAGTTTTAATCTGCCAGGAAGTTTCATATCAACGCACACTCCGCTGCAGAGTGAAAATCTCATTCTGGAAACATCCCCCAGGCTGTGGCTAAGCCATGTCTCCACAGTATCCTTTCTTTCAGGAGTGCTAGTTCTGCAAGGTTCGCAGGAGAGCTTCTGTAAAGTATGGAAGGTAGGAGACGAGATACTGGCAGAAGTAAAGCTGTGAGTACCGGACGTGAGCCGTGCTTCGGTAGCTCAGTTGGTAGAGCACTTGCCCGCGAAAGGCAAAGGTCCCGAGTTCGAGTCTCGGTCGGGCACACAGTTTTAATCTGCCAGGAAGTTTCATATCAACGCACACTCCGCTGCAGAGTGAAAATCTCATTCTGGAAACATCCCCCAGGCTGTGGCTAAGCCATGTCTCCACAGTATCCTTTCTTTCAGGAGTGCTAGTTCTGCAAGGTTCGCAGGAGAGCTTCTGTAAAGTTTGGAAGGTAGGAGACGAGATACTGGCAGAAGTAAAGCTGTGAGTACCGGACCTGAGTCGTGCTTCGGTAGCTCAGGTGGTAGAGCACTTGCCCGCGAAAGGCAAAGGTCCCGAGTTCGAGTCTCGGTCGGGCACACAGTTTTAATCTGCCAGGAAGTTTCATATCAGCGCACACTCCGCTGCAGAGTGAAAATCTCATTCTGGCAGCGTTATCCTGTTGGAAAACCCCCTGAAATGTTATTCCCGAGCGAGGTGGCGCAGTGGTTAGACACTGGACTCGCATTCGGGAGGACGACGGTTCCATCCCGCGTCCGGCCATCCTGATTTAGGTTTTCCGTGATTTCCCTAAATCGCTCCAGGCAAATGCCGGGATGGTTCCTTGCAAAGGGCACGGCCGAATTCCTTCCCCGTCCTTCCCTAATCCGATGAGACCGATGACCTCGCTGTCTGGTCCCCTTCCCCGAAACAACCAACCAACCAGTGTTATTCATGAATGGAAGCACAGCAGGTCAAATCAACAGACTGACGTACAAATCTGCAGTCAAGGTGCGTGGGATAACCACGAGAGTGCACCTGCTGTCGTACAAACTTGCACCGAAGACCATAACTCCGGGAGTACATCCAGTGAGTGTAGCACTCAGGCAGAGTGGTTGCACGTCCTCAACTGGACTCCTTATAACCAAACAACGGCCATCAGTGGTGCCGAGGTTAAACCAAATTTCATGAGAAAACACAACAGACATCCACCCTGCCCTCCAGTGAGCTCCCACTTGAGACCACTGACGTCACAAATGGCCGTGGTCTGAGATCAGCACGCTAAAGAGCGTCTGGCTCGTAGGTATCCTTTAAGTAACTGATTTGTAACAATTCTTTGAGTTACTTTGGTGCCAACTGCTACTCAACTTGCTGCTGCAGGTGCAGTACGACGCGACAGAGCATAAGCCGAACACGATGTTCTTCCCTCTCGGTAGTGCCATGTGGTCATCCGGAGCCCCGTCTTCCTGTCATCGTACGTTCTCGTGACCACTGCTGCCAGCAGTCATGTACAGTGGCTACGTTCTTGCCATGTCTTTCTGTAGTATCGCAGAAGAAACATCCAGCTTCTCGCAGCCCTGTTACACGACCTCGTTCAAAGTGACGTGTTGATAATGGCGTCTTTGTCGCCATAAAATCATTCTTTACTAACATCAAATAACCTCGTCAAATCTCAAATGTAACTAATGCTCACGACCCTTACAGCGAGTATTTAAACCAAAGGTGATTTGGCGCTACTAGCGCCACTCTTGTGTGACCGATGCGAAATTTGAATAGGCATCATCTTTCAGATGTAGAAACACGCCTACCAACTTTCATTTATATTTCTCATCTCCTGTTGCAATTTTTTTCTGACATTGTAGTTTACTTCGCTGTGCTGGATCAAGCAGCAACGTCTTGTACCCTGAGTGATGAAGGGGAGTAGTTTGCACTATTCACACTGACAATGCAGTGAGTATGCGGCACTATGAACCACCACAGAGACAGTTTCGACAGTAACGCACCCAACAACAACACCACGACATTAAACATTAAAATGCTCGTTTTTTAAGATGAGTGTCGGTTCCCTGTACGGAAGTGGACCTGTGCGTACAGTATCCCAGTATAAATAACATTCCCAGATTACGATATCATCACATCGATTCAGCACCTGACTTGATTGTTTGCGGGCCACGGATAAACAACACTGACACATCTGGCTCGCATATTCGGTAATTTTGACTGCAGCAATTACATTGCTGGCGTAGTACGGTCGAGGGTTATAAACTATTTTCGAGGTATCCGTGACGTCATCTTTCTACAAGATAACGCAGTCCTGCATGTTGGCCATGTTGTCTTGACCTACTTTGGTAATGAGGGTACTCGATTGTCGCCATAGCCAGCTTCTCCATAGCTCTCATCCACTGAAAATATTCGTTTATTGGTTTCCTAGAGACTGCACACCACTATTCTACAAACATCAATTATAACACAATTTTCTTTCTTTTACTGGATTTGGTTTTTACAGCAGTACAGCTTCTACACTGTATGAAAATTTCCTTGTTTACTCTCGCTTTTGAATGATGTACATTATTTACATCAATTACGTTATATGCCAGTTTTTCATGGCATGTTTGAACCATTGCTGGTTCATGACATCTATTAAAAAGGTGATAAAATGTACAAATTTTTAAAGAATCTTACAATATCATGCACGTAAACAATGAGTCACAAATTGAAATTTGTTCAAGATCTTGTCTCTCTTTCACGGAAACGCTAGACACCGTCAGAGTTCGACTTTAACCATCGTTAGGTAATTGTAGAATAATCTGAACTTTTTATGTCGGCTTTTGCTAGAAGCATCCTTAAGCTGAGTGGTCCACTACCATGGAGGTGACACAAAATAAATTACGTGCTCGTATCCGTCAATCAAGCTCAGATGCAATGCATAGGTTAGCCACAGCCGTTGTTGGTGCCAGGCCTAAATTTCTTAATCTGTAGACGCCCAAATAAACTACAAATTTAATTTATCCTATTACAATGCATGCAAACATTAGGCAGATTTTCATTATTTGCTTTACTTCCTGGTATTGCAGTTTTCATGGCCAGCGGTGTATTAAATGATTCTGATCAGAGGCGACAGTATTTTCCCATTTTTTCAAACCTGGCACTCCCATCACTAAAATCGTTCTCCAAGGAATTATGTGGCACGCCAAACAATGTAATAATCGATACATGGTGAAGAAGAATATCATACTGGAAACTATTTTTGATTAGCGTTACTGAATCAGATTACGAGAGAAAGAGTGTAGATGCAGAACTACTACACTTCACTGCTGTTCTCACGTTGCGAATACCTCTCACATTACAAACAGCGTTCAGTTTACAGAAGACGCTGATGGATAATTGGACATAATAATGTCGCCTGTTGTGAGAAAATAATTCATATAGGTTAGTTTGTATGACTTACAACTCGACTGGACTGGATGACGCTAGTCAAACATCTCTTTATTCAAACGATAGTATCAGAGGTTCACCAATTCCAGCCATTGTGTTTTACTTATACCATCATCTCGGGTAACACTGGCCCAACTTTCCGTCTTCTATGACACTTTGAGCTCTGATTAGTTAACAGAGCGCTGGAAAACAGTAGTATACTACCTCATGCGTGATTAAATCAATGTGGTGTTACACATTGTAGAAACTGTTCATGCCCGCAATACGGTTTCAAAAAATGGAGGTAATGTTGCCTTTACTTGGGGTGACTTTGTCTCACATTTTTAAATCTGATCACAGTACACTAAAAGAAAAGCACTAAGACCTTGTTAAACCAAAGAAAAATGATTATATATGAAGCATATTGTTACTAAAGTTCAGTGAGTCTTATTCCTAAAAACTGGGGTAAATAACTAAAATTTAAATAGATAAAATTAAGAGGGAAAATAATAATTAGTTTATTTTACAGAGCCAATCATTTCAAAACCATAACATGATTTAAATGTTAAGAAAACTGATTACCCAAAGCTGTCTGGTTGAATAACATGATACATGTTTCGTTAAGGAACTTTTTGGATTGGTTTATTTTGCTGAACATCTCCCCAGTAATAGATCACCTTAGCAGTAAGTGGGAATGTGAAGTAGTCACTTCTTTTTCTTTTATACGTGTTCTCAGACTGCCTCTTCTACCATGTAAACTTCATATTTATTCATTGATAAGCATTCACGAAACTTTTCTCTGGTTGGTGACACAATAGCAAACCTTTCAAAACCTGAGATACGTTTTTGCACCATGGTCCCTTTTATGCCCTTCATCAGTTCTTTTAGTAGCACAGAAAATACTTATAGCGTGATGTGAAATAATTTTGTCTTAAAGAAATTTTTAAGATAAGACCTGATAGTTTCAAAATAAACAAATTTTCAACCTGAAATTGTTCGGCCTGAAGTTAACCAAGAACATGATACATGCTACCCCAACATAAAATGTAGTTTTTATTTTAGTCCAAATGAAGAATTAGGAATTTCTTTTACTACATCTCAATCTAAACTACTGAAGCAATAACGAAACCTCCTAACAAACATTGTAATTACTTCTGTGTCTGGTACACTGGTGAAAGTTGGAACACCACATTTGTGCCCCAACTGACAGACCTGTTACATGTTAAGTGCTACTCAAGCGGCAGATCCATGAATTACAGAAACAGTACAAAATCAGCGTAACTACTGCCTATCGTTTACGACAACAAAAGTGGATATTGGCTGACCTATGTATGAACTCCGTGGCGTACATCCTTCATTTTTCTCTGTGCCAGTGCTATTGCAGCTAACCGTACGTAATGAATAAGCCACCATTGTCAACCGTGCTACATGCACGTTAACTTTACTCAGTCTGTTAAATATTTTACAATTATGTGAGCAGCTAACACCGCGGCAAATCGCCCTGTCTGTGTATCAGCAGGTGTTTCAAAAATGGTTCAAATGGCTCTGAGCACTATGGGACTTAACATCTGAGGTCATCAGTCCCCTATAACTTAGAACTACTTAAACCTAACTAACCTAAGGACATCACACACATCCATGCCCGAGGCAGTATTCGAACCTGCGACCGTAGCGGTTGCGCAGTTCGAGACTGAAGCGCCTAGGACCGCTCGGCCACACCGGCCGGCGCAGGCGCTTCGTACTCTAACACCGTGACACACAGCATCAGGGAAACCTGAACGTAATGGTATAAGACTATGACTCCTTCCAACCCATGTTTTCAGATAATAGGTCTGAAACCGTACTGATGCCGTGATCCAATCACAGTGCGCCAAAACTGAGAGCATGGAAATCTTAGGTACCTTGTACTGATGTGAACAGCTACCCGTCTTGCTTTGACGAACGGAACTGCTGGAAAACAGAAGATACGGATTGGATCGTGACGCGCAGAACAGCGGAGTATAAGTCCAGATGGTAACTCACAGTTTTGTCACAAACAAAACGGAACCAGTAATTCCAGAAGGAATATATTTGTTAGGGTGTACGTCTGGGGCACAGTGCTGCACGGAAGTGCATAGTAGACTATGGGAAAACCGGGAGAAAAGAGGGTCGAAGCTTTTGATGCGCGATACATCAGGGTGGTGAAAATTAAGCAGAATGTTATGAAATCACGTTCTCCACGTATGAGATTAAGAATATGTGGGAAGCACCGGAATAAATGACAAGATGACAGGAATTGTGTTAAAACATCTGGAACTAACCTTCACTGTACAAGAGGTACCCATAGAGGGCCAAAATCTATAGGGAAGACAGAAAATGAAATATATGCAACAAATAACTGACAAATTTGGCTGCAAGTGCTTCTCTGGGTAAAAAGATTGGCACGGAAGTCCTACAAGGTCGTATCATGCCAGTCACAATATTTCTTCCCCATTCCCCCAAAAGTATTATCTACATAGTGTAGTTACGATTTCGTCACAGGGAAAGTCATTCAAGAGGGAACTGAGCTTAAGTTTCATGTTGCTGATCTGATTCGTAGCTGGAGATTTCTCTTTGGTTTCTCGGAGAAACGTGACGTAATTCGATCATACAACAGCAGATAAAGTGTGTCAGTAAGAAGCAGTGAAACGGCAAGGTAACTTAAATTAAACTTAATATTATTGGGTACGTAGCGCTTGATTTAATGCTATCTTAAAGTAATAACATTTGCAAAGAAGCTTAACATGTTTGAAGAATGTGTAAGGTCCTATTCTAGGTAAAGCCACAATGCCCCTTCTGTTGCCAACCACATGGCGAAGCAATAGGTTTTCTCCCAAAAACGACGCCCGTACAGCCAACGAAGTGAAAGCGTTTTGCGTCCAACGCATCGATCGACCACTGGATACAGTTTACTTCAAACCAGGACCTTAGGCCACAAAGGAGAAGGCCATTTGCGAGAAGACCTTTTTAAAAGCCACTTAACAGGCCTCTATTGTCGCTCAACGGCTTTCGGGCTGGCGTTCCATCAATGTTGAATGGTGGGTTACACTTTTCAGGCTGCCAGAGGGAACGGAGAGGCAAGAAGAGTACTACGAAGAGAGGATAGGGACAAAAAGACAGCGAGGGAAAAAATTTACGTTCCACTTAGGCGAGAGCGCTCTCCTCCGTCGTGCAGTGCCGAACTTTATCGGCATCGGGTGACGAGTATTCATACTTCGACAATTGTATCCGCTGGTAGACAAGTTGTCATATGGATAAAATCTCAAAATCAACCGCTGCCTCCCCGTGTTTCTGTTTATATACATCTTCCACTTTCGGAAAGCTTGATTTTGAGATTCATCATTTACAGCATCTAATAGCTTATTTGTATTTTGTATTTTACATAAGTTCCAGTATACGGTAATAAGTTCTAACGTGCGTTTAATTATGGTTTCTAAAATATGAATAGTGGGCTTTTACCTGAGGTTGATTTTGTAAGAGCTACATCGTCCGTCCAGAAATTTCAGACTCCTGGTGTATAAGTGACGTCAGCGCAGTAATTACGGTGGCAGCTTGAACTATCAGCTGTAAACAATAGAGGTGCATTCGACCAGTCAATTATGTGCAAGCAGTGTTAAGCCTGACCATACTACGTCACCGCTGTTGTGTCACGTGCAGTGCAGCAGCATCAAGAGTGCAAGACAGTCTCTGGAATATTCTGAATAACAAAACAGTGTGTGTGAAGTTTGTCCCGCAGTCCTTGACTCCCGAACGAAAAGAACGACGCGTGGACGCCAGCCGCGACTCGATTACGGGTGACGAGACTTGGTATTATCAATATGAATCCGCCACAAAACGATAAAGTGCAGAAATTCGGAGGGAGGGTCAACGCATTGGCGACATAACGGAAATTGAAGAAAATGTGATGTGCAATCAAGACATTATCATTAAGAAGTAGTTTCCTAACAACTTCACTTAGTTGTACGAGTGTTTTGTGTGCTGCACGCGGGCGGGAGTTAGTAGGGGGGAGTGTAGAACACCTGAAGCATTAAAACCAATATATGCACTTCTCCCCATTTTTTTATTAATCCAGTCTCGAATATTTTTGTACTGCTGTTGTGTATTGCAGTTCTATGTGCAATGCAGATCAACAGATTGTCTTAATGTTGCAGAAATCACTTACAACACAGTCCACTCAAAAGAAGGTCTTAGCTGTTTCGACTTCTCGTCCAACTTCAGACTTCCTTAGTCAACGTTTATCTGCTTAATCCTTTACCAGGCAAACGCATCGTAACAATATGTCTGAAGTTATGAAAGTTTTATTTTGTGGTAGCTAAGTAACTGCTGGTTTAATTAAAGTGACTGTAAGAATTCAACACTTCTCTGTGTCTTACGACCAGTAGATACTGATGATGAGTTATTGAGTTATGATGGAGCTGAAATTCCATTTTCCGTACATTATGTCCACAACTGACCTAGATTCCTTCATAAGTGGCCTTACGTGTTTCTGCTACCTGTAATTGTGCTTTTTATAATTTTCCCACTTCCCTTTTGGTCTCGCTGTGTTTTATATAGTGATATTGCAGCGTAATCATCTGATCAGTATTGATCAAAAGATCTATCATTTCCTTTAAAACCTTTAATCCTAACATTTAATCCTGCCTTTTCTTTAGTCATTCTTCAGTTACTAATCGTAGAAACAGACTAGCTTCTTTGGTACGTTTACTGATTTTTATCCAGTTTTCTTTCAATTTTTCCCTGTGTACATTCCAGACAGAAACCTACTTCAGATAACGGACTCCATTTTAAAATGTGACAACATTCATACAGTCATAGTCAAAAGCAATCCCCCACTTCCGTCCGCTTTGACTTACAAAGAGCTTATTTTCTCCGAGTCCTAATTTCACCGAATAGAAAGCACTTAGGTCTAAAGAATTTCTGCCTCGTGGATATGGCATAATCTACGAGAAAGAAAAATACTTCGTTCGTCGATAATTGCGAAGCCCTCCAGGATACGAAAAGCAAAAATCAGGCCTCCTTTTATCATTAATATCGTTTTCAGAGGGAAGTGATGAGAATCTAATTAGAACCATCTTTTAATTAAAAGCTGTACAGGGTATAATATGTTCGTGAAAGTACAGATAATGAAAAAATTTAATTAATGGTAAATCAGGCGCTTGCTGTAAATGGCGGCCTTGTCCCACAATTCATGCATGTTTCGGGAAAATCATACGCTCTGGAAGGCAATAAATAAGAATTTAAAAATATTCCGTTCCGAAATAACTTAATTCTATTGGTAAAATATCCACCAGAAGCCTTCACTAGATCGCTATTTTCACTCGGGACTTATTTTCAGAAATTACATCTCATCTTGAGCCCGTGGAGTTCCGTAGGTGAAGAAGCATGAGAAGCTACATAGCAATCTTTATACATAAATGCCATACATTCTCAGCTCTATACGAAGATACAACCGGTCTCAAGTGCTTGTTCGACTAGAGGTGAAGCTATTTACTCATCTTAAACGATGTTGGAAGGTACCGCACAATTCATCTTTCTTTGTTAATAGCGAAGAAAAACGGACTTAATGGGACTGTTTTCCAATACAATTTCCAGCAATCTTTGAAATAGAAACTGCATTTTTAAGTCATCGAGTATTTTTGGAGAAACTTAATATACAACATACTTAGGTTTTATTTACAGAAGACAGTACTTCATAGAAATGAATTCGAAATTAGTAACAGTAGGATGAGGTAGTTGAATTAAAGAAAATTTATGGGGACAGTAAGAAATGCTTATGAAATGGAGCTAATCATTGGTTTTTTCTTCCAGGACCTGCATCGGTTTGTATAACAACGGACAAAATGCTAACTAAAATTAAGCTGTTGATTAATTAGTAGTAATTAGACGACGAACGTTACGTGAACGAAGAATATCTCAAAACAACCACAGATAACTGTAACGATCTATAAGTTTATTAAGAACAATGTGACAGATTGTCTACTCACGTTCTCCAAATCTCAGCTAAATCTAGTGATTCCTACGCACAACTTAATGGCCATTTTAGGAGTTATTGTTGTTCCATACAAAACGAGAGTAATATGTAATGATTTCGAAAAAAGATATGAGGTTCCTGAGAGTACGAACGTGTGCTTTACTGCATCCAAAAATCACTGAATAACACAAGAAGTTATTGATAGAAGGTGATAGACTTTCGCGAAAGTATAAATATGATAACGCTTTTCCAGACAAGGAGTTATTTTCGGGATGTGATATATGCATAGCCTTCCACGGCATTCTTTCTTCAGTTATCGCGAAGCAGCGAAACATTTTATTCCATGATGATATTTCACAAAATAATAGGACGAAACTTGACCTGACACAATTGTCACCTACAGCGATTATGGACTGCAACACGGATGTTCGAAATCATCGATATTTTGCAAATATTAATTCTTAATATTGTTACTGTAGTCTTCGAAACATCGTTACACTGATGATACAGTCAAAATATCGACGTCCGATATTGGAAAAAAATTAGACTACATGTTACCACTCGCAATGATATTTTTATGATTTATAGGAATTATTTTTGATCAAATCTGATAAGGTCATTAGTGCAGTTGTTCAAACAGTAGAAATAGCATTTGGAGGAAATCTGTTGAAAAGACACACAAAGCCTAAGTTGACCACTGCTGTGAAAAGATTGTATTGTAGTTTAAACAAAGTCGCAGGGTACCACTGAGCTATGGCTAAATATAAAAATTACTCCTGATCTGTATCGCATTAACCCTCTCGATATGCAGATCGCCCACTCTGACTCAGATGTGAGGTGACAAACTGTGTGTGTGACCGAAACGATTGGGAAGTTAACGACCCTGACAGCTGAGTCGGGCGTGTGGTGTTTGCCAAAATTAATAGTACTAAATGGGGTTATGGGGTCCGTCTGTCCACTGAAATCAATGAGAAGCCTGAAGCGACAGTAGTTTATTGTTATAGAAATGTGAAAGTGAAACAAAATCTTGATTTATAAATAAAAACTGTATCGTCTCCAAACCAACGGAGATAAGAGAGAACTCGAACGCAAAAATCCTTACAATGAATTCAGTTAAAAACGACTACAGAGCAGAGAAGTCCACGGGAAAGGAATTGAGAGAAGGATCTGGTAATTAATCCATCCTCTACAAATATAAATCAAACACACGGCTCCATAACGGACCTGATGATTGCTTAGATCTTTGTGAAGTGAAGGAAAAAAACACAAGCAAGCCACGAAACACAACGTATTTCCTCACAGCGTCCCTTCACTCCAGAAAGAAATGTGCCTACCACCATCTCATCATTGTCATCCTCTCGGCAGTGCGAACTTAACGTAACACTGTGTTACAAGGACGGTTGACTCCAACCAAAGTAGTTCGAAGGAGTAGTCTAAAAAAAAAAAGTAAAACAAAAAAATCCCTCCTGTTCTCCCAGTCAGTACTCGTATCAGAAACCTCGATGCCCTGGTGAGAGAAATTCGTACCCCCCCTCCCCCCCCCCCACTTTTTTTTTCAAATAGGGCTGAGTATCCCAAAAGCTTTACGACCGTTTGGCCTGGCAAGATGTCACCTGTCAATACAGTATGCTTGCAGTCCGTTATTTTGATTTTGTGACCAGCATGTGGTCTGCGGACAGCAGGTAACACAGAGGCTAATGTATTGGAAAAGCGCACAACCTAAAGAAATGCTCAGGTTTCCTGCAGTTCCTACTATTTCTTTATTCCACAATGCTGAAGCTACTTTGTGTGAACAAACTGCCAGACGCCTGTCTGATTTCGTAAAAAAATCACCTTACTTTGCGAAAGCGGCGCCGAGTGCACAGTTGTCAATAGGTAGTGCCGACTATTGGGCTTGAGTCCAGTGGGTGGGGCAGCTCTCTTTGGCTGCAACACGGCCCTTAGAACTCGAGAAAGTCTATTCCTTGCAGACCTCCAACCTCCAGCTAACATAACTCCCGTTGCTGCAATGCTTCCACGTGAGTCTGCTAATTTACCAGCCTAGTACAACTCGCACGCACAATACAGCAACTGAATTTCATTAACGGAGAGTTATTATGACCTACGGATTCATCTGTGTCACATTTAAATATAAACTCTTGCACCACATGAGCAAGTAATAGAACAACAAACCTAATTGCTGCATGATTGAGGGTAAAAAATATTGTAATATAAATGAGACGGCGGACTGGCTCCAGTCTGACGCATTTCAGAGTATAGCTACAAATAATGAGCTAAGGGAAGAAGCAGACCCCAAGCTAATCATTTTTTGAACAAATCTCATAACGACATCAGTGCAGTTGTTCAAACAGTAGAAATAGCATTTGGAGGAAATCTGTTGAAAAGAGTGACACAAAGCCTGAAGTTTCATATCAGCGCACACTCCGCTGCAGAGTGAAAATCTCATTCTGGAAACATCCCCCAGGCTGTGGCTAAGCCATGTCTCCGCAATATCCTTTCTTTCAGGAGTGCTAGTTCTGCAAGGTTCGCAGGAGAGCTTCTGTAAAGTTTGGAAGGTAGGAGACGAGATACTGGCAGAAGTAAAGCTGTGAGGACCGGGCGTGAGTCGTGCTTCGGTAGCTCAGATGGTAGAGCACTTGCCCGCGAAAGGCAAAGGTCCCGAGTTCGAGTCTCGGTCGGGTACACAGTTTTAATCTGCCAGGAAGTTTCATATCAGCGCACACTCCGCTGCAGAGCGAAAATCTCATTCTGGAAACTTCCAATATGATTGCAAGATTCTTGCTACATCGAGAGCAACACCCACGCTAACAGCCGCCGATGTTGTAGATGATTGCGACATTCTGCAACTTGTAGAGGCGTGTACTCGTGAAATATGGATAGAAAAGTAGAAAAATATTTCCATTAACTGTGATGGTGAATGTAAAAATGTCTGGTATCCAATTGGAAAGTACTTGGAGAGTCAAATCATAGCGGAAATCAAAAAAATGCTTCCAAGTGAACGTGTTGATACGCTGCCGGAAAAAAGAAATAAGTACACCCTTTTAGCGATAGCCAATACACTCAGGATTCATTGTTGCAACAGTACATATGAAGTACACGAAATGATTACATTTACAGATCAATAGGGAAAGCGTTTCTGTGAAACATCCAAATGTTGTGTAGTCTCCACAGGTGACAATGCATGCGCTGACTCCGGCATCCAATCGCTCGTACAGATGGATAGATGGCGAATACTGTCCTGGGATAGGGTGTTCCACGCCTGCTTCACCTGATCACGTAGTTCAATAAGAGTTGGTGGTTGACGAGTCGCTCGAGTTACTTCTCGTCCCATCATATCCCTCACGCACTCGACTGGATGCAATCCGAAGATTGTACTGGACAGGGAAGTTGCTGCATGTCTCGCAGAGAATGTTGAGTTTCACTGGCAGCGTGTGGGAGAACATTGTCCTGATGTGTGAACGGCATAGGAAAGGGGCTAACAACATTCCGCAAGTACCGAGCGCTGGTTGCAGCTTATCTCACCCCAGACCATAAGGCCTGAGGTATGGCAATTGTGTCATTGACGATTGCACTCTACCACACAGCACTCACCAGGTCTACGTCGTAGATGCAAACAACCTTCAATTGCATGCAGACAGAAACTCGCTCAGTTGGCTGTAGGAAGCATGAGACTTGTGTCGGTGTCGTGGTTACCTGCTTATTTTTCATTTTTGCACCACACTGAGCCTTCCGGCTGTACAGAGTAAGGTAGCACACTGGACTCGCGTTCGGGAGGACGAGGTTAAAACCCGCATTGGCCATCCTGATTTATGTTTTTCATGATTTCCCTCAATAACTTCAGGCAAATTCCGGGATAGTCCTTTGAAGGGGCACGGCCCACTTCCTTTCCCATCCTTCCCTAACCCAATGGGACTGATAGCCTCCCTGCTTGATCCCCTCCCCCAAATAAGCCAATCAACCAACCAAACAGCTTCTGGGTGCGAGCGTTCCCTACTAAAGGGTAGACACAGATGGCACTCTGATAGGTGTGCCACTACCCTATCTATTGGCGGACGACGTTGAAGTCATTATCAGTACGTCTACTACCCCCAAGTGGCATAATTCGTCTTTCCAGGTCGTCTTTCTTCCCGGCTGTGTATATTTGGCGTACCAAATTTGCTCGATCCTAGAACAGAGAACATACACTTTCAAGATGCTTTAGCACATTCTAAGACGGTGAAAACTGTCAAGGATTTGCTTGCAGCTGTTGAAAAGACTTTGAGTGAGGATGTACAACATACTGATACATTAGTAGAGAACAGAGACCAAGTTTGATTTATGGAGCGAAAATAATAAAACAGCACTAAAAATGAATAATCTGTAAACTAGAAAAGAAACAGACCCACCACTGAATTTCAATCATTAACTAAAAACCACCTTCTAAATCTCAAGCAAAATTCATTACAGGCATGGGATTACATCGTCGGCAGTGCCCACCCAAAGTTTCAAAAAATTGCACTGAGCTGAACAGCCGCATAGCCAGCTTCTGAATCACTGTTCTTAAAAGTAGGATAAGTTTTCTGTCGACAACACAGTAGACAGAAGGGGAAGAAGCTACTCTCAAAAATGTGATTTTTACAGTTCTTACCAAAAGTTGTGTTGTGTGTAATGTTAATTATTGATGTATTTATTGCTTAATATGTATGATTTTACTTATAATTGTGGGTTGTTTTTTACGCCATTCTACAATTATGAGCTTGTATCGATGTTTATCTGTTGATGATGAAATCTATTCCTTTTTTTTTTTTTTTTTTTACTTCCAAACTCTCCAAAAATTTTGCGAAAGAAAACATTGTCTGTACGAGGCTGTAAAATTACATCCCTTATTCATTGTGAGATTGGCCAGTCTCAACTCTGTCATTTTCAAGCACCTACAGGAGATACGTGAATATGAACGGGTATTACGTTAAAAATCTATACACTATGGAACATCGTAAAATGTAACAATTGTGTTTACATTATATAGAGTTTGTCTTACTGATATGTAAGCATTACGCAATATTCCCTACGTGTTGTGGCACCCAGTGGTAAAAGAATTCCATATGTTCAGCCAAATGTATAGAGGTACATACGCATTGCAATCTGAGATCCAAGACATCGTCCTAAAATGAAGTAACCACGTCGTCACATGTGTAAACCACAAGACTGAGACTAAAGTCAGTTGTTCTCACTTCTAACGAAGAATACATTCAAAGGTGAGGTAGATGACTATCGATAATGTGCTTCTTTGCATATTACATACTTTTCTGGCTTAACACTAAATGCAAGTTAATATTACGTATGAAATCAGATTTTATGGAACATGGGTTACAACGTCAAATAAATCAATGAAACGTGTATTACGTCAAGGTGGTATGTGTAAGATGTACATAATAAAACATTATATAAACACATTGAAGGCAGAAATCCAAGAATGCATTTTAAGAAACAAACATCAGAATCTTTACAAGAATGACACAGCACAGAGATAAAACAGTGTGCATGATTTTAGTTTTGCCAAAGATAAGATACAGATTAAAAATGGATGGGTGCCGTCACATTCCTTATCTAAAATGCAGCTTCGTATGTCTGTAGTATAGAAATACAGTAGCTGCAGGACATCTCAAGTACCACTAAACTGGCAACACAGCTTGTTTGCGTGCATTTTACCTTAGATTTTGTTAATCGCTGATGACAGATCAATCGATTTCTAACACGTAAATATCACTTATTTGGTGCAATGTTGTTTTGTATTCCGATGTGATGCAACAACATTTACGGACTTGTAGACCACTGAGATCTGTATACTGGTGATTAGAAAGACGTATTTTGTAATTATTATTTAATGCATAATTACTATATGCCTTACATTACAGTATTTATGAATGCATGTACGATATTTTAATTTGTCATCCATATCTAATTTTTTTCTCCATTTACTTCTCCCACATTCTGCATAAATAAAGGGATGTTTATTAGCTTCTTTTCGATTAAAGGTTCCTCTTAGTATTACGCTGCACTGTAAATTAGAGGAATACATGTAAGTGCAAAGCAGGAATTGTAAACATTCACTGTTTCATATTGGGATGATGTATTTCTGTACCATGGTTACATCTACAGGCTCTTTAGATGAAGATGTGACAGTATCCATCCCTTTCCTATCCCTGTCTTATCCTTGAGGAAACTAAGATTATGCACATAATTTTATTACTGTGCTATGTCGTTCTTATAAACGTTCGTAATGTTTGTTTCTTATAGAGCATACTTGTACTTCCACGTTCCATGTGTTTAAATACTGTTTTATAATATATATATATATATATATATATATATATATATATATATATATATATATATATATAATGTATACCACCTTGACGTTGCAACACTTGATTCATTAATCTATTTTGACTTTGTGACATATGTTTCATAAAATCTGTTTTTATACTTAAGATTAACTTTAAGTTAGTGGCACGCCAGTGAAGCATGTACTATACAAATAAGTATATGATCGACAATCATTTACCTTATCTTTGAATCTTTTCTTTACTACAGACTAGAACAGCTGATTTCAGCTCAGACTGTATGTGGAAAATCTTCTGGTTCACACATGTGATGACGTCGTTATTTCCTTTTAGGGCGATGTCTTCGATCTCTCATTGCAAAGCAGATGCATTATTCCACATTTGGCTGAACATATGGAAAGGTTTTTACGACTGTGTGCCATAACTGGTACGGTATACTGCGTAATGCTTGTGCCCGAGAAAGGCAGAGAGTGTCTATGGTATGTAAACACAGTTGTAGTTATGTTTAATAGAATTTTTATGCTGTACTCGACCATGTTCATGTAGCTTTTGTTGATGTCAGGATGTAATGGTACAGTCCGTTATTGACAATGTTTTCTTTCACAAAAGTAATCATAATCAACTTCGGTAATTTGCCAAAACAGCGTAACCCTAAATAGCAGTAGAAAGGAAAGGGAAAAAATTAAGTTTTTCGATAAAAGTCAACCCTTGTATCAAATACTTCATAGAGCTCTATTTTGCAATTTAATCACTCAATGCGTAAAACTGGCTCCTAAGTTCCTTGATCCAAATTATGCAATTTAAGTTCATTATTCTTTCTAAATTAAATATGGGTAATCTCTGTGCAGCGTACATGGTTTAGAGTTTCTGGGTTATGGTGTTTCATTAGGGGGAGGGGGAGGGTGTAACGGATTTGGGTGAAAAAATATCGATTTTTCAAAAATTGTTATTTTCTTGATGTACAGATTTTAATCAATGCTCCGTATAAATTTTATCTTGATATCAGCATTAGAAGTGCACTGAAAATATTAAAATGTTGAACCCTGCACTCGCACACACTTCCATCTTTTCAGACGTTTGGGAAATGATGATGGGGTCTCTTCTTATTTAATAGCTGTGATAGATAATTAACCATACAGTACTCCAATAGGAAAGTTGGAATATGCTGGCCACATCCAAAAGAGGATGAGTGGTAGGTTCTCTCATTTTCTAAAAGACAAGAAACGTGAATCGCTTAAGGATGGCCAACAACGCAAAGGAAACGGCAGGTTGACTCTTAAAGAAATCAATTCTATTTAGTTATATTATAGAAGAGTTAGTAGGAAAAACACGAACAAATTAGAGCAAATGAAGTGTGCTGTGTGAGCAGTTTGACTTCACAAGCTATCCATCGACTAAAAACAAACACTTGGTCTGTCCCTGAAAGACAATTGCTGTAAGGGCAACACAAGGAAACCTATAGAGGTAAGCACTCACTGCCAGAGCCTGTTATGAATGCAATTAAATCCACAACACGTTTCTTTCAACTCTCATTTATTGATGAAGTATTTTCTTTGTAAGACAGAAAAAGGGAATGACAGCCTTAGTAATTTAATTTGTGTTAGATGTTCGAAGAGGACATGCTGTGGACTTGACGCACTAAAACGGGTGTCTATGCTGCAGTTTGTTTCAATGCGGGAAATACTGTCACAATTGAAGTGATAAAGAGAGTTGGTGTAAGTACAGGTGTGTTTCAAGTGGTTCAAATGGCTCTAAGCACTGTGGGACTTAACATCTGAGGTCATCAGTCCCCTAGACTTAGAACTACTCAAATATAACTAAAATAAGGACATCAAACACATCCGTGCCCGAGGGAGGATTCGAATCCTGCGACCGCAACAGCAGCGTGGTTCCGGATTGAAGCAGGTGTGTTTACAAGAAAAGTATTTTACATTAATGTTGAGAGCTGGGTATAGAAATTACAACTGCACACCATACAGATTAGAAAGTAGATAAAAGAAGCCGAGAGAATGAGGAGTATCAGTATTGAAGATTTTAAAATTGAGGTCAGCTTATTACATGTAGAAATATGAGAACAAAACCTTTGAACTGCATTTTCTCAGTTTCACATTTGTTCATTAATGCAACACTTTCTCAAACTTAATAAGCACTAATTCTATGAAATTTTCAGAAGCATCTCGAAACATGTTGCTGTGTCATTGGAACTAAAAATATATAATAATCTTCGGTTAAATTCTGATTAAAAAGATGGCATGCAGAAAAAAAATTTTGGACGTGTAAAATTCAAAACTGAATAAACAATAAAATTTTTACCGTAAGTTAAGGTCTGAGTTCAGTCTAGTTATAACCTTCTTAGGACCCTGCAACAAAATTTTCAATTTCATTACAGGATTAGAATTTGAGTTATGTTTCTTCATGAAGAGACAATAAAAATTCATATTTGTGGTTAAATATTATTCTTGGGCCCTTTACCATATTTTTCCATTGAAATACAACTATTCTACTTTAAGCACGCAGAATTTTAGATCTGTATATTAATGGCTGTGGCTGAAACGATTTTTTAAATAAATGTTTACGTCTGCAGTTACATACTCCTTTACCATATTTTTCAATTGAAATGCAACTTGGCAGATTAAAACTGTGTGCCCGACCGAGACTCGAACTCGGGACCTTTGCCTTTCGCGGGCAAGTGCTCTACCAACTGAGCTACCGAAGCATGACTCACGCCCGGTACTCACAGCTTTACTTCTGCCAGTACCTCGTCTCCTACCTTCCAAACTTTACAGAAGCTCTCCTGCGAACCTTGCAGAACTAGCACTCCTGAAAGAAAGGATATTGCGGAGACATGGCTTAGCCACAGCCTGGGGGATGTTTCCAGAATGAGATTTTCGCTCTGCAGCGTAGTGTGCGCTGATATGAAACTTCCTGGCAGATAAAAACTGTGTGCCCGACCGAGACTCGAACTTGGGACCTTTGACTTTCGCGGGCAAGTGCTCTACCAACTGAGCTACCGAAGCACGACTCACGCCCGGTACTCATAGCTTTACTTCTGCCAGTACTCGAGTTCGAGTCTCGGTCGGGCACACAGTTTTAATCTGCCAGGAAGTTTCATATCAGCGCACACTCCGCTGCAGAGTGAAAATCTGATTCTGAAATGCAACTTTTTTACTTTAAGCATGCAAAATTTTAGACCTGTACGTTAATGTCTGGCTTTAATGATTTTTTAAATAAATTTTTACGTCTGCAGCTACATGCACCCTTAAATCCAGAATCATAGTTTTCTATTTCAAGGTGTCATCCAATTGTGGAAACTCAAACTTGACACAGCCTTCTTGTTTTATTAATTGTTTCGACTGATTATGTTTATATGTTCGTGTAAGATATACTGAAGTATTTTAAACATAGCTGCACAACAGCAACGGTTTCACGTAATAAAATTATAAACAGCCGACCAGTTGCAATGGATAAAGAAATTCATGAGCTATATTATACTAACGTGACAAACCCTAATTCTAGGGCTACCTTTTATTTTTGACACATGGATCTATGCCGACAGTTGTAAAAACGGTAATGGTACATTATTCCTTACTAATGTAAAATTGTTACCTTCTGAAGAAGACAAATTTATATTTGTTGGAACCTAGGTAAGGAATTCCTTTATCCATTGCACTTGGTCGGCTGTTTATAATTCTACATATTGAATTGTATGTACTAAGATCTGTCAGAATTTCATGAATTCCATTTGACCCAAACTGCCTTTTGTTATTTTTAAATAGTCCATTAACTGCCCATTCAGTAACGGCCCATTCTTCTCTTGCACTTGTACGTTAATTACATGTGAAAAGGACTTTCTTGTGGGAGACAGCGCTACAGAAAGAGCACTAACCTATATTTAAAATAACAAAGTACAGCAGATAGGACCCTGCGGTAGACCATGCCAGATTTATTTGAGAATGCCTGTTTATGTTCTGTGCGTAATTTAATGTAATGTAAGTGTGACATAGTTAAGTTTGGTTCCTGGCAATCTGCCGGCTAACCAGTTCCGCTTTCGATCTGAAACGCTGTGGCCAAATTACGGCCACCTTCCTACTCGTTGAGGAACAGAGATTGAGCTACAAACAACCAGAGATTTGCATCTGCACGGGTCTTGGCCCAGCCGACCGTGACAATTAGCTAATGAGCAGGTCTGGGCGCCACAATCGGAAGTCTGTGTGTTCGCCGCGCGCCTCTGCTGATTGTAAGGCGAGGAGCCAGCTTGTTAGCGGCACTTCACCCCGGAGACGCGCCCCTAATAACCCGCCACACTCGCTACGTGCACCGCACAAAATACCCTACCTCCTGACTTCCACCGTATGATGTAATATTTTGCGGTCTCTGTCTCAAAATTTCAATCTATTACTAATGAACCGGGCGATGCTTCGCAGTTGTTAAATAAGGCAATCTCCATCTCCCTATTCCCATTTCGTCTGTCCCTCTTCGCCTCCTCCCCCCTTGCATCTCTCGTTCCTCCTCCTCAGTATGTGTGTCCATCACCTTCCCCCCACCCCTTGTACACCTCGTAAATATCTTCTCCAGCACTCTCTCTCTCCGTCTCCTCCACCCTCGTCTCTCTGCCCACATCCTAGTTTCATTTCCACCACCCTACTCCGTCCATCTCGTCCTCCTCCCTCTCTCTCACCTCATTTATCGTTACCGTAAACGGAACCTTGACTGGGAATAGAAGGCAAAAGAAGGGTAAATCGGCTGGAATCATTAGCACACGGGGTGTGACAGAGGCACTTCCAGCTGCTGGATCTGAGACGATAGTGGATTTAATGACAGTATTTCGCGTTGTTTTAATGTACGAACATTTAGTATTGTAAAGATGGCCATAAACACAACTTTCCTGTTTTCTGTTAAAAATGACTGCGGAAAGGGAAACATAACTGCACAGCTTAGCTTGTTCTTTTTCCCAGGCAGTTTAACAGAAGGTGTTTATTGTGCAATATCGTTATTCGATTTGCCTGCACTGCGTACGCCTGCCAATGTTTCGTCGCCTCACTGGTGCTACTTTTCCAAGGAAATAAACCACGAACTAAACCAATTCGGAAACACAGCAAATTACCACGAACTGATATCATTTCAATCTTTGCAACACAACAAAGATATGATCACCACCGATAGGAAACATTCGATTATCTATTCCGTCGAAGTTCCAAATTACTTTGGGGTTAAGCTCTAACTAACCGAGTCGAAGTCGGCTGTATCCATTGTTCCGGAGTCATAATGGATCGCGATTGCGAAATTCTTATTCGATTTGCCTCTAAACGCTGTGTGCGCTGTTGACTCGACGAATAATATACAGTGTGCCTATGTTTCGCGTACGCCGACCGATTTTTCGACTCCTCAGTGGTGGTTTTTTTTCCTAACAAATATAAGACGAACTGGGATAAGTTCTATGTTTGCAACACACCAAATAACCACGAACATCAATTCAGTCATTGAAACACACCAGAGATGTAATCACCACCGATAACACGCTGAAATATCGCATTCTTTCTTTCTTTCTTTCTTTTTTTTTCTTTGCCAACATTCAATGCGGAATTTATTGTTAAGAAACATGTGGCAGCAGAACTGTAAAACCCCGAATGCATGTGACAGCAGGACCGTCAAACCAAGCGTCACATTCCTTCCACTGAGATTTTCATACAAAATTTTTTTCCAAACTCCCTATTTTTCTGTGGATTTGCCAAATATTTTCTTTCATACACGCCTTTCTCTGACTACTGCGAAGAAAACAACAACAAAAACAAAACAAAAAATCACCCAAAACTGTCAAGCCGTTCTCAAGTGATGACTTTTCATATATGCAGCAACCGGTTTTTCTTTATACAGATTTCTCAACAAGTTTATAAAAGCTTTTGGATGGGCCACACAGTGCCAAATCGTGTGTGCGATCTAAGGTTCCGATTATTTTTATCACCAGGGGTAAAAAGGATATACACCGTGTCCAAATGCGAAACGGAACGATACTATGAGGTTCCGCATGGTCATTCAAAGCAAAAACGTTCATGTTCATGTATACTCGAAATTGTTCCTAATGTAGAATACATTTCACGAACTTAGGTTTCAAACTAAAATTAGACTCATACACGACTTTGTGAAAATGTGTACAGAAACTATTAAATGCTGAAATCTTATATCTGTTTCTCCCTACTACATAAGCAACATTTTTTCCTGAATGATAATACCGTGCTATTCTGGCTGTCATTAGTTGAATTAAATTATCCGTTCATTTTGCATTCACTGTTGTATAGTCTCGGTTGCATTTGCATTTTGAAGTAATATTCTGAAAAGCATATCAGATGTAACACAGTTAAAATACAGACATAAAACTACCGTTGACTGACTGTTCACAAGACTAAAAAACGTCTTTTACAGTACAGCATTACAAATATGCATACTAAGGCTACAGACAAAGTGTTTATCAGGTCTCACAGTAGTAGAAAGGTAGGGAGTTGGCTAACTTTGTAACAGAGTCAATCGCAAGTTAAATGGAATTAAACATGATAGGCATGCAATTAAATACAATACAATCAAATATTTTACCACGTTACAGGGCTTTGCAGTTAAACGCATGGCGCTTAGTGATCCTTGCACAGCAGTGATGTGGAATACCACTTAGGAGTCTAAGACCGTACAGTAACCCTTACCGCCAACTGGTGCGAAAGAAATTTTAGCAGTAACATATTATCTGTTCGTCATTTCAGTTAAAGTCGTTGTTAGTCCATGAAAGCGACATAATTCAGTGTATGAATGTTAAGAAGCGAAAGAAACACTATTGTTTCTTTATTCTGCTTAAGGTTCGTGTATTAATTAGAGCTTCATCTATTTCAGAGAAATGACTGTTAGTACTGAAATTACAGTTTTGTGTTGCTCATTATACTGTAGTAGCACAATACAAGACTAACCTTTACACAACTTTCTATCTCTTCTCTTCACAACAGCAGCAGTGAAGGAACATACGCATAATCTAGGAAACAATAATAATGAATTGCGGCAACAATTCTTGAGTCAGTTCCTGAGGTACATAGTATGATATAATAAATACAAGGCAAAAACACATGTGGTCATCTATCTTCCTCCTTAGCACAAGCAGCAAAGAAATCGAGAATAAAAATACGAAAAGATAAAAAAAATGTCCTAACAAAAGTCGGGTCGGCTATTATTTGCACATAATCACAGACTTAAAAGTCGCAGCGGGTTCACAGTCTCTCTTATTTTCATGGAACGAGTAATAAGAATCAAATATTGGTGGATTCTTATGTACTTATTTGTTTATTTAATAATTTTTGTTTTTGAATCATTAGCGGTCTTTTTGTAAGACTGTGTTGTACTTCCATCATACAGGACTTTCTACACGTTGTGCAACACGCATGAGACCACGTCTACAAGTTGTGCATCGACGGTAAGGATCGCAATTTCTGACTGCAAAGATATCCCTTCACACCACCTTAGAATATTGTTTATGACATGAGGACAGACGCATACATAAAAAAAGGGAAATCACGAAAATTCATTGTAAAGTGTACGGAATTGACCACGAACCGTTGCATATTTATTGTGGAGTGCGTATAATTTATTATAAACTAATGAAATTGCATAATGATCTGGTTTAAATTAGTAACCTGAAAACAAGCAGTTATAGCTGTTACTTATGCGAACGAAAATTAAAACTTAAATAAATTCTTAATAATGATGACTAATTTAACGTTTATCTCGACTCGTTGTCTCAGTGGAAGAATTATGGGTAAACGTCAGTTTTCTTCTGAATCGTCCGTCTTCTGACTGTTTCAATGCTACCAGTCACCACTTCCTCTCATGTGACGATCTTCCCATCTCACAGTAGCACTAAAGCTCAAACTACAACTGTAAAAATTATATGTTCGATACCAGGAATTCTTCAGGCGACCGTAGAACTTTCTCACGTGCGGAAATTCTGTATGTAAGTGCCAAATGCGGTGTGGCATTTCGGATTAATGTCAAATCGTAAGTTGACCTGTAACTGACGAGTAAGCCCACAGGTTAGAAGATGTAACTTACCACCTCAAATACGGCCCTGCCTAATAATGAACTGAAGTGCTCGAACGAACTTACGTGTCAAGGAAAGTTTTACTTTCCTATCTTCTAGCGCCTCCCTCTGCTTTAATGACTAGAAACACTGCATACAGTCAATTGGCGAAGGTCTTGCTTCGAAATCTTGCAGCTTACCGGAGATTAAAATTGTTCCCACATTACGTGGAGCATAGTGTGCAAGGAACTAGGTAATAAGAGATAGACAATCATTTCCATATCGTGGCGCTATGAGCGTTCCCTCCTCCATTTGATAAGTCTGTCGACAGAGTAACGGTTGACAAGTAGCTACATAAGGCACAGCTTGTGTAATAGCCATAAGAATGAATTCTCCGAAGGGCGGAATTTTTGAAGTCCAAAAAATCTTTCCTTAATGTCTCAGGAAACAACCCGAAGATGTATAATTAATTAACAAACAGATAATAGTACATTAAATAACTCACGACAAAACATAATTTTCGCCGATCAGTACTGTAAGAATATTGTAACAACGTAGTGACCAGAATAAGTCTTACATTCTCTTATGGAGTTTGCGATTTTTGAAACAGCCTGGCATATTAAAACTATGGGATTGACTAGGTTTACAACCTGGAACCTTGCCTTGCGACGCTAATGATAGTAATGATTGAGCTATTCAGGTACGACCCGCACCCACCCCTCGGAACTTCACTTCTGCTAGTGGCATACTGTCTGACAAGGGGACCTACGAACTTCCTCTTACCGATTTGATTCATATTGACCGAGCGGTTCTCGGTGCTACAGTCTGGTTCAAAATCGTTCAAATGGCTCTGAGCACTATGCGACTTAACTTCTGAGGTCATCAGTCGCCAAGAACTTAGAACTACCTAAACCTAACTAACCTAAGGACATCACACACACCCATGCCCGAGGCAGGATTCGAACCTGCGACCGGAGCAGTCGCTCGGCTCCAGACTGTAGCGCCTAGAACCGCACGGCCACTCAGGCCGGCTACAGTCTGGAATCGCGCAACCGCTCCGGTCGCAGGTTCGAATCCTGCCTCGGGCATTGATGTGTGTGATGTCCTTAGGTTAGTTAGGTTTAATTAGTTCTAAGGGACTGATGACCGTAGAAGTCCCATAGTGCTCAGAGCCATATGAACCATTTGATTCATATTGACAGTGTGTGTAAGGCATGCATAGGGATTCAACATATGTAAACATGCGGACACACGTCGCAACTGTTATCGAGAAAATAGAGTTTGAAAACTGTAGGCGTTCTTATATGCTTTGTGTGGTCGTTATTGCTCAGAGTCTACAACCATATGATAGGGCGTCCAGTTTCATAAGTGCGAGTTCGCTCGATCGAATCTCGCTACCGGTACTTCTTTTTCTTTTCATTACCACGTAGTCCTAACAACAGATGTGTGTGGTAAGCTACGAAATGATGACCGAGAACCATTTATGAATGTAGATCTGGCGTGTTTTGCAACAGACTAATTGAAAGAACCATGCATATGCAAAAATCCGGCGTTTATTACTTATGCTGTATGTCGCTCTATGTATTACTTTCCATGTTTCTACGATCAGTATCATGCTGATTCATATAATGCTCTGTAGGTTACACATTATATTTGCCACAAATGTAGATATAATAATATAAATAAAATAGATGAACTGATTTGATTAAAAGTTCTTGTGAATGATCTTTTTATTTCTAATCTCCTTACTCAAAATTTTTTTTCTAATTTTATTAGGCCAAAGATTGTGGAAAAATAATACATTTGTTGGAATTACATGGTAATGAAAAAAAGAGCGAAGTGGCAGGGATTTTCGATTCAGAGAACTAGGGCTTCTGAAACTACGCTCTTGCTTGACGAGCTGCGAGCACTTTGAATGCTGTCGATCACACAAAGTACATAAGCACGTATAAAATATTCAGACAGTATCTTCTCTAAAAAGTTTGAAAATTTCGTACACATGTTGAGGTGCTAGTCGTATTCTACAAACACTGCCGATATGAATGAAATCGGTAGGGGGAGACTGTTATTGACAGAACTAAAAATATGATGAGTCGTCCCTGAATAGCTCACTCTGTAAAAATCCTGTCTCCGAAAGGCAAGGTTTTGAGTTATAGACCCTGTCCGGTACACCGGTTCAATCTTTTATGAATTGCCAATAGCACAGTTTGTTTCATAAGAGTGGTATACCGACAGCCCAAAAGTATGAATCAGGAAGCTGAAAGAGCGGTGCATTTGTTAGCAATTAAAACCAAAGGTAAGGGGCCTATGAAAACACACAAGGATACCAGCTAAAACATTAGAGGTCTTACCGCCAGTTTTGGTTCAAGTGAGTGGTCCGCAATTGGTTAGTAACTCTGACAGCGCGCAGCTCAAACGGAATATTCGGATTTCCTCGGCGCCCGGGGCCGCCAAGTATCGGAAAACGCACTGCGAGGCTCGCCAGGTCTGAAATCTAATAATATGCGGAAAGTCTTCTGGTCGGTGCGGTGTGCGGTGGCGCCGCGGGAGGAGCCGCCGTGAAATTGCCTGTCCGCGACCGCGTTGGCCGATGAGAGCTGGCAGCGCATGAATTTATATGGAAGAGAAGCGGCACCGAGACCAGGTACAACTGCTGTACGCTGCCACGCACTGTCTAGAGGATGGCGTTCTGAAATTGAAAAGCATTCCGTGCGTTCACTGGCTATCGTGGCTCGAGTCAGTTTCCATATACATCGTGTGATCAAATGCATTATTAGCTGACAGTAGTAAGCAGGATGAAACTTCCTGGCAGATTAAAACTGTGTGCCCGACCGAGACTCGAACTCGGGACCTTTGCCTTTCGCGTGCAAGTGCTCTACCATGTGAGCTACCGAAGCAAGACTCACGCCCCGTCCTCACAGCTTTACTTCTGCCAGTACCTCGTCTCCTACCTTCCAAACATTACAGAAGCTCTCCTGCGAACCTTGCAGAACTAGCACTCCTGAAAGAAAGGATATTGCGGAGACATGGCTTAGCCACAGCCTGGGGGATGTTTCCAGACTGAGATTTTCAGTCTGCAGCGGAGCGAGTTCGAGTCTCGGTCGGGCACACAGTTTTAATCTGCCAGGAAGTTTCATATCGGCGCACACTCCGCTGCAGAGTGAAAATCTCATTCTGGAAACATCCCCCAGGCTGTGGCTAAGCCATGTCTCCGCAATATCCTTTCTTTCAGGAGTGCTAGTTCTGCAAGGTTCGCAGGAGAGCTTCTGTAAAGTTTTGAAGGTAGGAGACAAGGTACTGGCAGAAGTAAAGCTGTGAGTACCGGACGTGAGTCGTGCTTCGGTAGCTCAGATGGTCCCGAGTTCGAGTCTCGGTCGGGCACACAGTTTTAATCTGCCAGGAAGTTTCATATCAGCGCACACTCCGTGCAGAGTGAAAATCTCATCCAGTAAGCAGGATGCCCACCTTCCGCATTTATAACTGCCTTAACTCCGATAGGGACACTTTCACTGAGGTATCTGCAACTCTGAGGAGGAGTGACAACCCTGTATTCCTCAAGATCCGATACCAGAGAAAGCAGTGGGTTGGACGCTGGGGTTTAGAGTCATCCCAAACGTGTTCCACTGGGTCCAGGTCGGGACTTTGGGCAGGCCACTCCATTTCAGGAATGTTATGCTCCACAAACCATTTTCTCAGACATGCTACTTTGGGACAGGGAGCTTTGTCATGTTGAAACAATCGTTGTCTCCGAAATGTTCCTCTGCTATACACCGTACACAATGATGTAAACTGTGTCATATCTTTCCGCATTTAGAGTTTTCTTAAGCACTGTAAAGGGAGTACACACCAACCAATTACAATTACATTACTTGAAATGTGTTTCTCGTACGGGCAGAATTGCATAATCCACGAAGGTCAAGGAACACCGGTTCAACACAAAGTTAAGTATATTTTTTCATGGCACATGCATATTTCTTCTACAGAACTGAAAGCTAGATGTACAGTTAGTGCTGCAGGACGAAGAGAGACCACCTCCTCATGGTGTTCCCTGGAAACCACACAAAGTCGGCTAAATGTCTCTTGCAAATTGTAAAAGATTCAAACAAAATGGTTCAAATGGCTCAAGCACTATGGGACTTAATGTCTGAGGTCATTAGTTCCCTAGACTCAGAACTACTTAAACCTAACTAACGTAAGGACATCACACACATCCATGTCCGAGGCAGGGTTCGAAACTGCGACCGTAGCGGTCTCGCGGTTCCTGACTGAAGAGCCTAGAACCGCTCGGCCACAGCGGCCGACGTACAGTTAGTGATAGCAGACATGGCTTTACCGTTCCATACCTCATACGTTCAGAAATTTCAGACTTTAAAAAGATGACAATGGCCTCGCTATTTCTGCCGTAATGCCCAGCTCAAAGGTTGCCGGCACTGACCTGCAGCGTGCTGTCAGGCGCCACACAATGGGCAGGAACGCACATTCATAAAAGTTAACAATCATCACTTCCAACATGACGTTGCGTTTGTTTAAATGGCACATGTATGTTTCTTCTATAGAATTAAAAACTAAGGACGCAATTCAGTAACAAGAGTTGGTTCTAGTGTTCTCAACAATTGTTAGTGGGATACAGCCCACAGAAACATGAAGTTTGTGCATGGCATCCAGCACGGAATACGCACGCACAAATAACCGATGACGTCATGTCCGAAGAACCTGCGTGACTTCAACAGATGTTCTAAGGACCCACACGCTTGCATCCGTACACTTATGGAGACGGTGAGCACGTGAGCGATGCATATGTTGTAGTGTTAACACAGATATTGCCACACACGCAGTGCTAATATTTCGTTGCATATTCTATGAGGAATGGGGAATTCGCGATACGCTCACTCTTTCAGTGCATCCAGAGAAAGAAGAATAACGGCGTCACGTCGGGAGACAAAGCTCGCCTGCTCACAGGACCTCCCCGTCCTATCTACCTGTCTGGAAACATTGCATCCACAACATCCATACAAACACGCACGTGCTTAGGGTGTGGGCCATACATCATGCTGGAGCTTCCACGAGAAGTGATAGGTTGTCTTGTAGAAATGATGTATATTGTCTTCCGGTTAATGTTTCCTGATAAAAATAAGGATCTACAATACGGACACCAACGATGACGCACCAAACATTGACACGCCATTGTCACTGACGAGCAATCGAGCGAAGCCAGTGGGGAATTTACAACGACCAAAAGTGCATGTTCCGCAGATTAACATGACCATGATTTGTGTACAAAGCTTGTGCGTAGAGAACGTATCACGTACTGAGTCAGGGTTACCTTGCACCTGCTGAAGTGGAAAACGTCATAATTCAATGGGGATTCAAAGTCATTCCCGTACAGTTCTTGATGCAGTGAAAAAAATGGTTCAAATGGCTCTGAGCACTATGGGACTTAACATCTAAGGTCATCAGTCCCCTACAACTTAGAACTACTTAAACCTAACTAACCTAAGGACATCACACAAATCCATGCCCGAGGCAGGATTCGAACCTGCGACCGTAGCAGTCGCTCGGTTCCAGACTGTAGCGCCTAGAAACGCACGGCTACTCGATCGCGCCCAGAACCGCTAGACCACCGCGGCCGGCGATGCAGTGAAATATGATACGGATGAAACGCCTGCCTATGCAAAATTATCCACACGCTACTGCGGCGTATTCCAGAATCGCATGTAATTTGTCGTACATCACCTCTGAATTATGCGCTACAGCAGCCCCAACAGCAAATTTTGTTATTGTTAGTTGCGGTGTTCGTACATTGACGCTTTCTGGGCGCCCAGCTGCGTGTTTCCGTGAGACTTGTGCAGATGCTGGAAATGGTATGACGTGAAGGACGCCGTCGATCTGGATAGCATTCAGCGAACACAGCTATAGCTGTGGAAGCATTTCTGTGACGTTCACCGTAAATTAACGTCATATCTAGTTTTCCTTCATTACTGAAGACCGGCACATTGTATACTATAATGATAGTGCGGTGGCAGCTATTACGCCACTGGAAAGTTATAGATGTCTAGGAAGCTGCAGATTTTTTTTTAACTTTCCCGAATGTTTTGAAATGTTTTTGTTGTTCAGTATAGAAGTGATAGGCTGAGTGCTTTACTTAGGTTTTGGGTTCTGTTGAATGCTTCACTGGAGTGTTTATGAGTATTTAAGGGTACTTTTTAGCGTGGCAATCTTCCCTTTTTTACGATTTTTTGAATGTTAACTTGTACTACGTTCTCAAATGTCCTCGAGTGATCCTGAATGCTCGCAGAAAAAAACGAAAATAAAATCCATGCGCAGCGGGGCTTTCTCAGCTACCAAGTAATATTTGTCAGCATTAACTAATAATATCTGCAGTACCATGGCGAATAATTCCAACCACTTAATTCTGGGCTGTTCTCCGTCTGAGATAAGCTCATTGCCCACAACACCAACTATGCCTCTCTACCTAGTTGAATAACCAAATAAAATACGGTCACCCGATTAATGTTCCTCGGCGGTTTTCCCGAAAGAGTATACGCTCAAATTAATTGAAATATAAGTGCGAGGTTGGAAAACAATATGGTGACCGTGGCTCGATTTCAGAGTAACACACAGTATATTATTTGGGCTGGTCATTCAAAGGTATTTTTGACGGCAGGATTCTAGGTAAGAACAGCATACACGCACAATGACTTTGATTGCACAAGCTATGATGATCAAGCGTCGAAAGCACAGGCTCATCTTTCATGGACACATCTCCTCTCTAACACTGTTCGCCTACAAGGGTGTTCTTGTTACAACAGCCTTTCTTCGGTGGTTGTCTACAGATACCTGTTCAGGCCTCTCCAATATTGATAACCCAGATGGTCTTTCAACCTCGCTCCGTCTACAGGAATGCAGAAGAATTTGTCGCTGTTAAGTATCCTGATAACGAGGGATTTTGCCGGTGGCTGTGACGGGCACTGTTTTTGTCTTCTCTACCTCGTGTGGACTAAATTGACTCGCTCTCCATTTCTGACCCAAAAAGCAGCCACTGTACAATATATCTCCAACACGCAGTGAAGAGGCACATTAATCAAATGTTCGCCATGTTGTCCATCTGCTGTTTATCTCGTTCACGTCGTTGACAGTTTTAAAACACATATCTATAAATACACAGCGTTACCTCAATATCAAATGTCCAGGTTCGTGTCAATGAAAAAGCACTTTCTGCTTAAAGTGGCAACCGAAGATCAACTTCTGCTCAAGGTCGTGAATGTTACATTCCCAATAAAGCCTTTCTTCTACACTGATTAACCAGAACATTATGACCAATTACCCAATTAGCCAGTACGTCCACCTTTGGCACAGATAACAGCAGCGACGTGTCGTGGCTTGGAATCCATGAGGCCTTGGCAGGTTGTTGCAGGGAGTTGGCACCACATCTGGAAACACACCCAGTTTCCATAAATTCTGGGGAGCAGGGTGATGTGATCTGACGCCACTTACAGTCACATCCCAGAGGTTGGATCAAATGGCTCTGAGCACTATGCGACTTAACTTCAGAGGTCATCAGTCGCCTAGAACATAGAAATAGTTAAACCTAACTAACCTAAGGACATCACAAACATCCATGCCCGAGGCAGGATTTGAACCTGCGACCGTAGCGGTCGCTCGGTTCCAGACTGTAGCGCCTTGAAACGCACGGCTACTCGATCGGCATCCCAGATGTGATCGATCGCGTTTGGCAAAAGGAGGGGAGAGGGGGGGGGGTGCGGCGGCTGGGGCAGCACATCAGTTGGAACTCGCCATTGTGTTCCTCCAACCACTCCCATCAGACTCCTGGCCTTGTGACGGCGCATGATCTTGCAAAATGCCACTAGCGTCGGGAAACATGATCGTCATGAAGGGGCGTTCGTGGAACGCAACTAGTGTACGATACTCCTTGGCCGGCATAGTGCCTTGCACGAGATCCACTAGTGATCCACAGTGATTCCCACAATGAAGCTGCTACCAGTTTGTCTCAGTCCCGAAATACAGGTTTCATGGAGCTGTTCCCATGTCCCCTGAGAGACAACGGCTTCACACCCTACCATCGTCATCAAACCATGCAACACTCTGCCACTGCGCCACGTTCAGTGCCGATAGTCACGTGCCAATTTAAGTCGCAGTTGCCGATGTCTTGGTGTTAACATTTACACATGCATGGGTCGTAAGCTGCAGAGGCCCATTGTTAGTAGTGTACGGTGCACTGTGTGTTCAGACACACTTGTGCTCTGCCAGTATTAAAGTCTGATGTTAGTTCCGCCTCAGTTCGCCGCTTGTCCTGTTTTATCATTCTGCCCAGCTTACGACGTCCTACGTCTGTAATGAGAAGTGGCCACCAAACACCACGACATCTGACCGTGGTGTCACTTTTGTTTCGCCTTCGTTTTGCCACGTGTTGAAGACACTCGTCACAGCACTCCTCGAACTGCCGACAAGTCGTACATTTTCCGAGAAGATCGTACTGAGTCTCCGGAATATCAGTGTGCCCTCGGTAAGACTCAAATTGACCACGTGCCTTCCCCAGGCACGCTCACTGATACCACGTGCACCGTGCCTGTGTCCGACTAGCAGTCATTCCTCGCCAGGTGTCGCTGCTATCGCCTGGACCGGTTTATATTGATAGTTGGTCGGTGGTCATAATGTTGTGGCTGGTCAATGTATATTCAGTCTTAAAAATGGTATAGTTATTTATAGGTGCATCAAACATTGTAGCGTTTCCAACCTCCTTGAGAAAATAAACCTTTCTATATCCCACTCTCCCTCCCTCCCTCCCTCCCTCCCTCTCACCACCCCTCCCTCTCTCTCTCTCTCTCTCTCTCTCTCTCTCTCTCCCCCTCCCTCCCTCCCTCCCTCCCTCCCTCCCTCCCTCCCTCCCCCCCCCTGTCTGACTCTCCCTCTTTTCCTTTCTCTTGGGATATTTGAGATTATCACGCCATGTGTAATCTATCTCGCGAGTTATTCGAGCATTTGTCGGAAAACGCGTTCAGCTAAGTGTTTTAAGGTTCAGTGCGTTTGCAGCCACCAATGACTGAGAAAACAATCTTATATCGTTACGCCTGACTGACGTTACGTGACCTGGAAACTTAGGCTACTGTAAGCCTCCAAAGACTCACTAGGTTTAATCTGACTTCGGTGATTATTATTCTTAAAACATTTTCAGAATTGGATAAAACTAAATCAGCATATTTGAATTGAACCACAGAGGATCTTACTCATCTGTTTGATATGCGCCCAAGGTATCAATAAGGTAATTTTGTTCAAATTTTGGTTCTTAGCGTTATAAAGATGCTATTGTTGTTCTAAAAATTGATTTTGATAATTGTTGCTTAGGAAGATTCTTATCAATGATGTAATATACTCATTACCGGATGCAGCTTGTGATCAGTAATGCGCAAATCCCACTTGGAAAACTGAAAATAATGGATATTGCAAAATAATGAAGACTGCACTGGTAAATGCATCGATCGCTCGTTGATATGGAGAGGATTCCATATCATTTGGTGATTAGGATGTAGGTTTATTATGCTTTACCATAAGCAGTTCAGCCAGTTTCCAAAATTATGATTTGGAATTGTCTCGATTATTTTCAGCTCCTTGCCTAATTCGAGCTTGTAAGCGTCTTCAATAAATTCGTCTTCGTTGACCTGTGATTTTCCTTTCGACGAATTTCTTGGGTCATTAATGCACTGTAATTATCCTTGAAACTTCCTCAATCCTTCAAAGTTCAACAGCAAGATTGTTATAATCAGGCATATTATTATCCTAGAAGTTGACAGCTTCACTGTACCGCGAGTTATACTGCAATTTGAGTCAGATTTCTGTAATTCACCTGCTGCTCTGTGAGCCCATAATTAGATACTGTTTCTGAAAATTCCTTTCTGACAACGTCTAAAGGCAGATCATGAAATGTTAGGTGCGCTAGGACTATTATTACCGTATCCATCAAAGAATTAAAAGAAATATCCATTTATTCCCAAAAGTATATGGGATTTCTTTGCGGTTATTGCACTTACATTCCGACTTTATTGATTATTAATTCTTTTGACACGAACGATTTCCAGGGCGGGTATTCTCATGCCCACTGTGTTTCATTAGTATAATACTACTAATCTCTGTTCCGCACATTTTGTATGTATGATTTCAAATGATTACGAAATTGTTATTAGTCATGTGCGATGATGCGCTACACTCAATATGTGATTCTCATTAAAATTTATTGTATATGATTCATAAACGTCAATACATTTTGCATGTACGTCGAGTAAATATCTACTGGAGGTTTCTGCTTTTTGTTGCAGATAGGCAAATCGGGCCATCTGTACAGGAAGACCAGCTACTACACTTAAGGTGAGTACTGTTCATTGTGTAGCTAGTATATGCTGAATGTTCCATGTCGTTCCATGTACCCTTTCTGACCCAGACTGGTAAATGTAAGTAAATACGAAACGCGCATGTCGTGGTAAAATATTGTCTGATTGGCCTTATTTTTATTGTATCTTTACTTTCTGCTTTGCCTTTCCGATCTGCGCCAACTCGTAGTGAAAGTAGCCGAACTTCAGCGAAGCTGGCAGACATTACTGCAATGTGGACCATATCAGGCAGCTTAAAAACATAAGAAACGAATTTGGTGTTATGATGTTGAAATATGTAAATAACAAAGAACAGTAAATACAATATTTTGGTTTATCGGTGTTTACTAAGCCGTTGGGACTTACGGAGTGTGAAGGATTTGTGTAGCGTTCATTCCACGGTTTATGATATTTTCATAAAATGCGTGTATTTAAAATTTGGTATAGTATTATCTTCACTTGTTTCGAAGATATCTCTGTGATATTAACCACCTACCTTCTCGTAAACGCACGCGGATGTTATGAACGAAAATTTTATCACTTTGTAAAAGGCAGGAAACCTTCCAGTTGCAACTTGAAAAGAATTAGAATCGTGAAGCTATTTCCAGTTTTTACTACTTAATGTACGTGAAGTGCATGCATTTATAATCCGTGGAATCCAATTCCCTTGCTACAATAATGATTAGGAATTGGTCACAGCAATCGTGTTTTCGTGACAAAAAAACACCAATATTAAAGTCTGCAAATAATTCAGCAGCAGAGGTATTTGAAGTCTGACTGACGTGTAGGAAAGATGTACGGTGAGAAGCGTTAATAATTTACACTAACATTTTGGTTCATCAGACGCCTCCTATTCAAGTGCACTTTCAAGTTTTCTAGGATTATTAGCGCACTTTTTACTAACACGAAATAAAATTCGACTGTCAGTTGATGTTTGAGACCGTGCTACACTCCTGGAAATGGAAAAAAGAACACATTGACACCGGTGTGTCAGACCCACCATACTTGCTCCGGACACTTCGAGAGGGCTGTACAAGCAATGATCACACGCACGGCACAGCGGACACACCAGGAACCGCGGTGTTGGCCGTCGAATGGCGCTAGCTGCGCAGCATTTGTGCACTGCCGCCGTCAGTGTCAGCCAGTTTGCCGTGGCATACGGAGCTCCATCGCAGTCTTTAACACTGGTAGCATGCCGCGACAGCGTGGACGTGAACCGTATGTGCAGTTGACGGACTTTGAGCGAGGGCGTATAGTGGGCATGCGGGAGACCGGGTGGACGTACCGCCGAATTGCTCAACACGTGGGGCGTGAGGTCTCCACAGCATATCGACGTTGTCGCCAGTGGTCGGCGGAAGGTGCACGTGCCCGTCGACCTGGGACCGGACCGCAGCGACGCACGGATGCACGCCAAGACCGTAGGATCCTACGCAGTGCCGTAGGGGACCGCACCGCCAATTCCCAGCAAATTAGGGACACTGTTGCTCCTGGGGTATCGGCGAGGACCATTCGCAACCGTCTCCATGAAGCTGGGCTACGGTCCCGCACACCGTTAGGCCGTCTTCCGCTCACGCCCCAACATCGTGCAGCCCGCCTCCAGTGGTGTCGCGACAGGCGTGAATGGAGGGACGAATGGAGACGTGTCGTCTTCAGCGATGAGAGTCGCTTCTGCCTTGGTGCCAATGATGGCCGTATGCGTGTTTGGCGCCGTGCAGGTGAGCGCCACAATCAGGACTGCATACGACCGAGGCACACAGGGCCAACACCCGGCAACATGGTGTGGGGAGCGATCTCCTACACTGGCCGTACACCACTGGTGATCGTCGAGGGGACACTGAATAGTGCACGGTACATCCAAACTGTCATCGAACCCATCGTTCTACCATTCCTAGACCGGCAAGGGAACTTGCTGTTCCAACAGGACAATGCACGTCCGCATGTATCCCGTGCCACCCAACGTGCTCTAGAAGGTGTAAGTCAACTACCCTGGCCAGCAAGATCTCCGGATCTGTCCCCCATTGAGCATGTTTGGGACTGGATGAAGCGTCGTCTCACGCGGTCTGCACGTCCAGCACGAACGCTGGTCCAACTGAGGCGCCAGGTGGAAATGGCATGGCAAGCCGTTCCACAGGACTACATCCAGCATCTCTACGATCGTCTCCATGGGAGAATAGCAGCCTGCATTGCTGCGAAAGGTGGATATACACTGTACTAGTGCCGACATTGTGCATGCTCTGTTGCCTGTGTCTATGTGCCTGTGGTTCTGTCAGTGTGATCATGTGATGTATCTGACCCCAGGAATGTGTCAATAAAGTTTCCCCTTCCTGGGACAATGAAATCACGGTGTTCTTATTTCAATTTCCAGGAGTGTATATTCATCTCCAGTTGTGAATAGTAAATCTGTCGCTGTTGACATCCAAGCTCATGACAGACTTCCACCCTTGATTACTGTGCGCCATGATTTTAGGGTTGTTAAACAATAATTTTGGCCATCGGTAAACTTATGTTCCACGACAAATAGTTTCTCGTGTTTCTGTTGTTTTAATTACGCCCATCGCGGTATAGAAAGACGCTCACAGCCATGACGGATCTCCATACAGATACGCTTTCTTGTACAAATGGTCACATTCAAAAACGCTTTTGTACACCTAGTGGAACTGTAATTTTAGCAACTTGATTGTATCGCTGATCAATATGATAGCATTTCACACGTTTTATGTTTGGCAGTTTCCAACACAACAATACTGCTTTTGAAATGTACGATATACAACCGCTCCTGACCAATGTCGGTTGACATCGTGAATGAATAATCGAAGATAATACATGTGTCCTCGTTTGATGGGATATCGTCCTGTTCGCAGTGGTTCTTATTATGTATCATCCTTCTCATTTCTTTGTACCCAAATCACTGTACATTCTCGATAACAGTTCTACTTATTCTAGAGTTAGTATGACCTTACATTTATCGTTCTATTACTACTGCTAGAAGATGTGTAAAGGTAGCTGTTCCTCAATGACTTACCAGATATTCCACAAATATGTGCGTCCTTCTGAAAGGTTTTTCCGCAGTTTACATTTGTCTCTTATTATTTCTAGTCGGTCTTCATTCCCGTCTTCCTTTCTATTCACTTGTTAATGTCTTTTCCGTGCCCGAAGCTTCTCATCTAGTCGATACTGTGCACCAGTTGCAAAGTTTCAAAAATATTTTTTTCAGTCTCACCTCAGTTTTTGATCTCAGTAAAGATCGTCGATGAAAAATTCTTTCCTCACTGGCACGTACTTTTCCTCGAAGGAAACTGACGTTGGTGTTACTGGAGCGCAGTAAAGACAGGTAATTCTCTGCATTTTTTCACCACTCCATTTAAATTGCTTCCATCGTTGAGGAAATATATATCAGCTATGCCAATGAAAAATGAACTTTTACATCCTACACTAAAACAAAGAATGAAACACAACGTGACTTTTCTGTTAGAAATAATGCGAGTTTAGTCGCTACATGTACTTAATTCTGTCTAAAGCTTTTTTAACTAATATATTTATCAATAACTCAAAAACAGTCTTAGTCGCATTTATTATTGTTATAATAATACCGCCAACCGGTTTCAGCCCGACGTAGGGGTCATCTTCTGGGCCTTTACGCCACTGGTCGACTGCCGTTATGTAGACAGGAGTGACACCATCAGCAGTCGACCAATGGTAAAAACGCCCAGAAGATGACCCCTACGTCGGGCTGAAACCGGTTGGCGGTATAATAATAATAATAAATGCAATTAAGACTGTTTTTGAATTATTGATTAATCATACTAATCCCTGCTTCTCTCCACAACCATGTCGTTCAAAAATAATATATTGATTATAAGCATAGTTTCTTGTTCTGTGGTTTTGTTCGTCACTTCATATGGACTGTATTTTTCATTGCTGTGATACTTAAAATTACTGCAATATGAAGTAATTTTTCGCTAATGATGTTGTTATTCTTTCAAAGAAATGTACATTTCTAATCCAGTACCGATTAACGATCAGGGCAGAGCAAAGCAAAAAACAAAGCAGACTTCCGGCCATGAAATTGATACCACTATGGAGGCAGCATGCAGCATACGTTAAATTATCGTGAATGTAATACATGTTGAAACTGGTCTGTTGGGAGTTTGGTACTCGCATTTCTAGAATTTGTGCATAGTTTGGATGTCTTCAACGCTAAGCGACAGTTTTGAATTGCTTATTATTCACGCGTAGTCTTTGGTTAAAGCAGCTGTGTCGCTGAAAGATGTGCTTGTTTCGTCTTCGCTGAGAGGATAGCAGGAGTTCTGTCGTTGGCGGAAGTGGTGAGAGAGACGCCGCGCACAGGAAGCGTGCTAATGTACACGTAAGGTCATTGTGCGCAGAACGGTGTGCTCCAGAACACATGTGTCTGCGCCAACACTGTACTCTCTCGTCACATCTGACACAGGTCGCCGCCTATCCTGCTTTAGAGAGCGGGCAAGCATCCATTCCCTACGTTCTGTCATGATATACGGACGTCAGACTTCTTGTCACCTGCTCGTAGTTTCAGCATTCTTCAATCACGTTCCATAGTTGCTCACGACAGTAACAAGCGGATAGCAGAACAGCTTCGCCGTTTCCAAGACGCACGCTTCCAGCCACTGGGCCACAACAATCTGATTTAGTCAAGTTGCTTAAGTCGGTGGATTTCGCTTTTGCGCCACCTATCGTCGCTGGAAGGACTCCCCATTCGTTTCTGCTCTGCTTGTGCACTTAGCGTGTCATGTGCCCTCAGCGCGACCAGGCACCATTTAATTTGGCAGTGAGCAATAGTCATAACGTTTTTGGCTCATCAAACCGAATGGAAAAGAAAACGTAGGTCTGATAGATGACATTCAGTTTGGCTTTAGGATAGGTAAAGGACCCAGAGATGTAGTTTTGTCGTTGGAACCAAGATTGGGGTATAAGGGTTTAATCAAGACACGTTCACAGGATTTGTCGACTTAGAAAAAGCGTTCGACAATGACAAATAGTAAGATGTTAGAAATCCTGAGAAAAATATGGGTTAGCTATAGAGATAGATGGGTGATATACGATGTGTACTCGTGCAATAACTAAGAGAGAAAAATAAGAGTGGAAGAGCAAAAACGAAGTATACAGATTAAAAAAGGTTGTAAGACAGGGCTATATCCTTTCGCTCCAGTGATCAATCTGTACGTCGAATAAGCAGTGATCAGTGTTAAGATTGGATATGACATTGTTATACTCAGTGAAAGTGAAGAAGAATTGCAGGACCAGTTGAATGGAATCCACAGTCTAAAGAGCACAGAATATGGATTGACAGTAAATAGAAGAAATTGACAGTAAATAGAAGAAAGATGAAAGCAATGAGAAGAATCAGAAATGAAAACATCAGAATCAGAATCTTGGTTAGGAGTGGTCTACTGGTATCTAACATAGGTCATAATTTGAGGAAGAATGTACGTTTCGAGCACAGCATTGCATGGTCAGGCACTGACTGTGGGAAGACAGTAACAGAAAAGAAGCAACGGAGATGTTGTGCTACAAAAGAATGTTGAAAAATAGGTGGACTAATTAGGTAAGGAATGAAGAGGTTCTACGGAATCGATGAGGGGGAGGATGTATGGAAAACAATGCTGATGATAGGGCATCTATTAAGACATGGCATCTGTTAAGACATCAGGGAATAACTTCCATGGTACTAGAGGGAGTCACAGAGGGCAAAACTGTAGAGGAAACAAAGAGACTGGGCTACATCCAACAATTAACTGAGGACGTAGGTTGCAAGTGCTTGTCAGAGATGAAAAGGTTTTCACAGGAGAAGAATTTTTGGCGAGCTGAGGTGTTAGAGGCGAAGGGATAGGCTGGGGTGATGTTATGGGCGAACATGGTTAGCAATGGATGATATGGCGATATTTGTTTGAACTGATTTCACTTTTCGAGAGTGGCAGTTCGACTTTCTAGCGGAAGGTAATAGGCAAAACATCAAAGTGCCATATGGGTGGAATGTCACAGCCAAATATCTCTGTTGGCAGGTGGGAGTCGGTTTTTCTGGTGGGTTCGAAGGTGTATTAACGAGAAGAGGACGTGTGGGAACTGAGAAGTTAGGTATAGGATTCGGTGTGGAGAAAGCAGATGGATGCAGAAGACGGTAAGAAGTGAACGATCCTCCACCATTTCAAGGGATTTCTTATGTTAGGGAACAGATACAAGCAACATCAGCTTGGGCTTGTATGAGGCTTAAGCTAAATTTGAATGTAAAGAAAACAGTAATAGGATTCAGAACAAGGTAGGTTCTGTTAGTAGTTTTAGTTTCGTAGGGCTTTGTTTTGATGGTGAATAGTTTAGTTCACTATATTTTCCATCACAGTACCCCCTCCCCCACCCTCCCAAGGGACTCTCTGCTCTTTGGCAGGTTCGTGGTTGGCTACCACTACCACGGAGCTCCAGATTTTGCAACATCTTTCCCTTCGATACTCCATGTCTATCCTCTCCTTTGGGGAACATGTCTGGGATGTTTCAGGGAATGTGTTCTGGATTTTCAGCAGTCTGACATCAGAATATTCTCTCCACCGTTCTTCGTTTCTTTTTTCTTTCTTTGTTCCCCTTTTCCTGTCCCTTCCTCTGCTTCGCTGTTTTAGGTTCCTCTTCTTCTACTGCCTCCCTGTGTGCTCCTGATGGCTGGCCCACGTGTCTGACGCGTAACACGTGACTGGGTAACGTGTTATTTCCAGACCTGGGTCAACATGTAGGGTTCGCACGTACCCCCTGGTACAGGTCAGGCCCAGGAAGGGGTGACTGCCTGATCTGTTACCTTCCCAATTTGCAATCGGTTCCTCTGTCAGGGGTTCGGGAGGTGTGACCTTAGGTGTGAACAATCAACAAAGGTTGGTACGCCCCCTGCTGAGGAGGGGCCTACAGATTGAAATAGCGAGCCATCGGAAAAAGGTAGTAATCAAGGGGATTTTCTTACAATGAGCCTATCATCTTCATCACAGTCAACGTCTACTAAACGGAAACGAAATGAGGCTAACGATTCAAAGACTCTCCCATCTGCACCGCAGTTCCTTATGGTTTCATGTATTGAAGACAGTCAGTCCTTTGCTACAGTGAATCCGTTTATTATTCAGAAAGGTGTTGATGCAATTTCTGGCCCTGTGGCATCCTGTTCTCGGTTACGCAATGACGCTTTGCTTTTGGAGACTACTTCTTATTCTGAAGTACAACACGGCTGGTCCCGGCGGAGGTTCGAGTCCTCCCTCGAGCATGGGTGCGTGTGTTTGTCCTTAGGATGATTTAGGTTAAGTAGTGAGTAAGCTTAGGGACTGATGACCTTAGCAGTTAAGTCCCATAGCATTTCACACACATTTGAACATTTTTTTGAACTGAAGCACTACAACTGTTTGCAGCTTCGCTCCTCCATGCCTATCCTGTTTGTGTGAAGGTCCATAGAACTCTGAATTCTTAGCGTGGTGTTATTTGCACTAGGCTGCTCGATGGGGTGACCAAGGCAGAAATCCAAACGTACCTCTCTGATCAGGGCGTCATTGCATCCAATTGGGTGATGAGAAAGGTAGATGCATCAGTAATGCCCAGACACAATCTTTTTCTCACATTTGATAGAGTAGTGCTTCCATCAAAGATCAAAGCAGGCTATGAATTTAACACAGTCCGACACCATTCCGAACCTAAAGCGCTGCTGCCAGTGTCATTAGAACCACGATCGAATGTCCTGTCGACTCCCACCCAAATTTGTATCCTGAGATAGGGATGCTCATGGGGGCAATCGTCGGCCTCCTTTTTCTTACTGTACCAATTGCAATAGTTACCATGCAGCTTCCTCCCGAGCTTGTCCCATGTATCTCAGCGGGCCGCACAAGAGATCAAGGTGAAGGAAAAAGTGCCTTACCCTGTCGCTCACAAGGTGTTGGCTAGTCGAAAACCCTGCGTTTCATCATCCGCCACTTACAGTATTACAGTACTGTTCCTGCTACAGCTCGCTCCACGAAGGACATGGCCGTGCAAATACGCGACCTCATCTTTAGCACCATTGTTGTAAAATCGCGCAGTGTCATGGTAGGATCCCTGCCCCCTCCTCCGCCAACTGTGCAACAGGCCACCAGACTTTCACCTCTCGGGGCGAAGTCACCTGCTACACAACCGGCAAGCTGGAAAGAACAGAGGGAATACTCCCACCACCAGCCAACAAATGTCTGAATCGTCATCTGCCACCCGAAAAGGCTCCAACAAATTAAACGGTCTTCTCCTTCGCCGACTCGGAGATCGTCTTCAACGTGGTCGCCACGTGATATCCCCACCAGGGCGACTTCTGTGACGCCAGTGCGCACCGCCAACTGTTTTTCGGGCCTGGACTCCACAGACAGACAGATGGAGAATGCCAACGCCTCTGTAGTTCTCATGGAGCAGGATTCCCTAGCCTCTTCGCCCTGTAGCAGTGAGTCTTTGAATGCTGCCATTCGGCAGCCGCCTAGGTGACACCCCTTCATTTTTTCTCTCCTCCCCTTTCCTCGTCATGACTGTCCTCCAATGGAACATTTATGGTCTTAGACCCAACAAAGAGGAATTATGGTTCTCTTGGTATCGCAGCACCCACTTGTTCTCCGCCTCCAGGAAACAAAATTGGATGCTCACGACTGCTTTGACCTCTCGCGTTTCTTTCTGTTCCGCTTGACCTCCGCCCCCCCACCCCTGCGGATGGCATTCCATGTCAAGGGGAGTCACGCTGCTCGTCTAGAATTACGTTCATAGTCAAACCATCTCCCTGACTACCCGGCTTCAATCTGTTGCAGTTCGCATTTTCCTTCCTCACTTAACCTTTTCCCTTTGTAACTTTTCCCTTTGTACCATTTACATCCCTCTATCATTCGGTGTCACCAGGGTAGACTTCCTCCAGCTTATTGGGCAATTCCCTCACCCCTTTCTGCCGCTCGGTGACTTTAATGTTCACCATCCCCTTTCAGACTCTCCTTCAATCTGTTTGAGAGTTTTCTTCTTCGCTGACCTTCTCAATCAACTTCACTTCATTTGTCTTAACACGAAAGCACATTTTCTTCAGAATCCACACACACCTATTGCCATTTGTAGCTCTTGCTCTGTACGTCCCAGCTTGCCTGTCGTCTCGACTGGTCCATTTTCTCTGACAGGTACTCGAGTAACCATTTCCCGTGAGCTATCAAACTCTCTTCGAAACCCTAAAGAAGGTCTTGAGTGAACGTTCATTTCGAACAGCAGCATACAGTCAGAACGGAATTGAGCTCCTGGATGAAGAGTGCTTCTATTTATATAAATATCGAATGTTTCAGAATACACAAACATTAGAGATTTCAAGCACCTTCCAGATACGGTGAATAGTAAATAAGAAATGATTGCTGACGATGCATAGAACGTCAGCTAACGACGCTAACTGCTACGTCATACTTCTTGCCCCATAGTTGGGGTCAATAAGTAAATCAGAACCTAAGCGGTAGTTACTAAATTACATGAACTAACTTTTGTTACAGTCAAACAAAGAAACACAATTAACACCGATAACTTATTTGCGTTTCCAGTGGCTATAAAGTATAATTAATCACACAGGTAAGAAAATAAACAAGATGCACGCCACAACGAGTTGACTCTACAAACAGATTTGTGATATGAGAGGCAAACAACTTTAAACTAAGCAGGAACCAATGGAGAATCGCCACGTCAACACTCTGAGTTAACCCTTTTACATTGTCAACTAAAACCACTTTCTGTGCACAATTTACAGTTAATGACATAAATGAGGAGAGTTAAGTCACGGAATAGCGGGACGCACATGTACAGTTGGTGCTGCTCACCTTCACAAGGCAGAAAAGGACAGAGCATTGGCAGAGCTTTTATTTGTACTCAGGTTATTTATGTAAAAAGGTTTCAGACATGATTGTGGCCGCACGATGGAAATTAACGGACTCTGGACACGGAATGGTAATTGTAGCTAAACGTATAGGACAGTCCACTTCGGAAATGGTTAGGAAATTCTATATTCCAAGATCTGCAGTGTCAAGAGCGTGCCGAGAATACCAGATTTCACGCATTACCTTTCACAATGGACAACATGGTGGCCGAAGGCCTTCAGTTAACATCCATGAGCGGTGACATTTGCGTAGACTGGTGAGTGCTAATAGGCAGTTAACGCTGCTTGAAATAACAGTCAAAATTAATGTGGGAAGTAAGACGAACGTGTCCATTAGGACAATGTTGCGAAATTTGGCGTTAGCGGGTTCTGTCAGCAGACAACGTACAACACATCATCGCCTGCAGCGCCTCTCTTGGGCTCTTGACCATATCGGAAGGATCCAGTACTAGCGGAAAACTGTTGCTGGGCAGATATTTCCTGATTCTTAAGAACTGATAGTAAGGTTCGAGTGTGATGCACACCCACGAATACATGGATACAAGTTTTCAACAAGGCACTGTGGAAGCTGGTGATGGCTCTATAATGATGTGGACTCTGTTTAACGGAATGGACTGGCTTTTCTGGTCCAGCTGAACCGATCGAGCCGCGCGGGATTAGTCGAGCGGTCTGGGGCGCTGCAGTCATGGACGGTGCGGCTGATCCCGTCGGAAGTTCGAGTCCTCCCTCGGGCATAGGAGTGTGTGTTTGTCCTTAGGATAATTTAGGTTAAGTATTGTGTAAGCTTAGGGACTGATGACCTTAGCAGTAAGTCCCATAAGATTTCACACACATTTGAACATTTTTTAAACCGATCATTGACTGTAAATGGTTAAGTTCGGCTACCTGGAGACCATTTACAGCCAATCATGAACTTCATATTCCCAAACAACGAAGTAATTTTTATGGATGACAATGTGCCATGTCACTGGGCCACAACTGTTTGCGATTCGTTTGAAGAACGTTGTGAATAATCCGAACGAATGATTAGGCCAAGCCGGCGGCGGTGGCCACGCGGTTCTAGGCGCTGCAGTCCGGAACCGCGCGACTGCTACGGTTGCAGGTTCGAATCCTGCCTCGGGCATGGATGTGTGTGATGTCCTTAGGTTACTTAGGTTTAAGTAGTTCTATGTTCTAGGGGACTGATGACCTCAGGTGTTAAGTCCCATAGAGCTCAGAGCCATTTGAAGCATTTTTTGATTAGGCCACCCAGATCGCCCTACATGAATCTCATCGCAAATTCATGGGACATATAAACGAAAGATCAGTTCGTACATAAAATCCTGCACCGGCAAAACTTACGCAATTATGGACGGCTATGGAGGCATTGTGGCTCAGTATTTCTGGTGGTGGTGGTGGTGGTTAGTGTTTAACGTCCCGTCGACAACGAGGTCATTAGAGACGGAGCGCAAGCTCGGGTTAGGGAAGGATTGGGAAGGAAATCGGCCGTGCCCTTTCAAAGGAATCATCCCGGCATTTGCCTGAAACCATTTAGAGAAATCACGGAAAACCTAAATCAGGATGGCCGGAGACGGGATTGAACCGTCGTCCTCCCGAATGCGAGTCCAGTGTGCTAACCACTGCGCCACCTCACTCGGTCAGTATTTCTGCAGGGAACTTCCAGCGACATGTTGAGTTCATGTCACGTCAAACTGCTGCATTACGTCGGGCAAAAGGACGATCGCATAACTTCTTTCCTCAGTGTAATTTTTTTTCTTTTTTACTAAAAGCCCAGCAAAAGCAAATGAACTGCAGAGTAACCATACACATGACTACTTGAAGAGGACGAGGCAGATGCCTCGGCTGTGGCTGGTGAAAATTGAAGCGAGAGTCAGGTGTATCAGGTCCGCGGTAAGCGCCCGGAGAGCGCTAACTTGTTTCGAGGCGTGCGGGGCGGCTCCCATTACGTGATCAAACTTGCGGCGCCAGCTACTGGCTGCGTCTGCTTCCTCACAGGCCCCGTGGTGCGTTAGCGCCGTAGCGCTGAGCGCGACTACTTCCAGCACTGGATGCAAACGGCGCAGAGAGACAGTTTCACCGCAAAGTACCTCCAGCCTTCTAAGAATATTCAGATTAACGAAACTTACTATGCGTGCAGCTGAGAGAGACCCTCTTTATTTTTCAACGCCGTAATTAGCGCTAACGTTGAAGAGACATGAAGTAAGCTTATGCGATATAGAACAGTGCTCATCGAACTTGTTTGCTCAAGAGCTTGTAATGACATTGTGGATTGGCACCTAGGACAACAAAAGTACCGATCTTATTATTAATTGGTAACCCACATAAATTAGTATTTATCAGGTATATTCCTAGCAAACTAAAAAGAATGTCGGCTCAATAGATTATAACGGATCTTTTACGTTGGGATAAATTTATTTTATTTTTTGTGAGATGTTTTCGTTAAATAGATGAATAAATTGTAATTAGGAATAATGTAATTAAGCAGAGTAGAGAAGAAAAAGTCAAAGAGATGTTCATTGGGCGGACATTGTCGTAATGTAACGTCATTGCGTTGTTCGGTTGTTAAAACAAGTCGTTTGTGTTCCGTTATGCTGTTCGGTCGTGCGCGTATCTGAAAGGAATTAATTCGGGGACTAGAATAAACTTTCACGTAATAGTTACGATTCGATGTTCAGACAAAAGGGGTTAACGTCAGTGTTAATTTGAATTGTGGGTGACAGGATTAGTTTTGACAGATACGTGAAAACGGACGTAACGAAAGTTGTTCGCACATCATCCTTGAACGTGACTTTTTATTTAATTAACGATCGCGGTCTCATTAAAAAGCTATTATCTCACGATTAGGATCAATCCCTCTTTCCTCTTACATAGTGATCATTCATTAACATTTACGTCATAAGAAAAAGGATTATTAATAAAACTGGTGTTAAATGACAGTTACGTGTTATTCTGTCAGTGTGGAACCGACGTAATATCTCTGAAATGACATTGATATATAATTTGTGTTAAATACTGATCTCAGGAAGTAAATTGAAAGTAGTGAACATTTGATACTGAGACTATAGAAGCAGAAGCGCTTTAGTTTTCTCTTCTCTAAAATGGCTAAATAGGTACGAACTTTAACTCAGTAGTCGACATTATGTATTGCAAAGACATTAGCATTTCATACTTATTTTGACGACGCGCTGTTAAACAAAGGAACGTTGAGTCTCTGTACGAGTAATAAAATTAAATTTAAAAACATAATTAATAACGGCGAACTCCGCTTTAACAAACTGTATTGCGTGTCGTCATCGGGCAATAACTGCTCAACCCTGGATACTTCTGTGGTGAAATTAGAAGTCGGGCACATAAAAAAACTTAAAAATCCATTCAAGGTACAGTGGAGTCGGCACAACACGACGTGGGCAGTCATAAGATGCAGAATCGTAACTACAACGGACCGTTCGGCCCACCGCTTGATGAGAAAATTAGATCACACACTTGCCCACCCTCAAATCGGTCAGTTAGCTTGTTACCTTGAGTGGTGAACTGTATTCCGCACAGCTGGATTTGCTGTTCACGTGTATCACTTTTCAGTATATTTTTCGTATGTTTAAGCCAAAGACATATTGAGAGATTATAGGACAAGGATGGCAGATTTATTCCGAATCACTGGAAAGAAAATGAAAGTAACAATTGTCTTCAAACGAAAAAAAAATTGTTTATTGCGATTGTAAAAAAAGAAAAACGTCAAATACAAATTCCAGGATAATTCGTTTTATATTAATTATCATAATTAGAGAGGGTATACAAAGCAGCTCACGTCTTGTGACACGGTGTCTCCGCCTGCTAATGACCCCATTTTGACTAATGAACCTTAATCAGGTGACAATAAGCTTGCATCCGCAGCAGTGATTAGATAACAATAAATTACTATGATTATTAATATCATAATGATGTCTGCAGGCGTGACGGCATCATTTACTGACTGGACTAATCCTACATCACATACACTATGCGATCAAAACTATCCGGACCCCTCAATCCACAGCAAGAACTAGACAGTTAGGCGGGAGGTGAGAAAACTTGGATTTGAAGATCGAGCGGCTGCTCACAAGCCACACATCACGTCGGTTAATTACAAACGACCCCTCGCTCACTGTAAGAAAGTGAACATTGGACGACTGAACAGTGGAAAAACATTGTGTGAGGTGACGAATCACGGTACACAATGTGGCGATCCGATGGCAGGGTGAGGGTATGACGAATGCCCGGTGAACGTCATCTGCTAGCGTGTATAATGCCAACAGTAACATTCGGAGGCGGCCGTGTTACGGTGTGGTCGTGTTTTTCGTGGAGGGGGTTTGCATCCCTTGTTGTTTTGCGTGGCACTATCACACCACAAGCCTACATTGATGTTTTAAGCACCTTCTTGCTTCCCACTGTTGAAGAGCAATTCGGGGATGGTGATTGTATCTTTCAACAAGATCGAACACCTGTTGATAATGCACAGCCTGTGGCGGAGTGGTTACACGACAGTAACATCCCTGTAATGGAGTGGCCTGCACAGGTTCCTGCCTTGAAACCTATAGAACACTCTTGGGATATAGGCATTATTTATTCTGTTCTGTTTTAATGGTCATGTGTGAAATTAATATTTCGAAAACTATTCTCATTATTTTATTTATTTACTTATGTCATAATTCCTGTAACACTGATGTCTATGTTTATTTCTATTCTTTTGTAAAGTCTGTATTACTACAAATATTATCTGTATTTTTATGTTTTTAATGATGTTTTCTGTACCTTTGTAATTGTATTCTCATGTTATAAAATTGTAATTGACACCAGTTCATCAAATTAAGTAACTTGTAAGCATTCATTTCACTGCAGACATTTCTGTTGGTCATAGTATATGCACAGTATGTGAGAAGTTGGGACTGTTAGTGTTTGCACGTGTGTTAATAATTCAGCAAAGGGCTGGTTAACAGCATTGCTGGTTCTAAGGACAACTCTAAAAACTTTGTGATTGCACAAGTGGTGGTTTATGGACTTGCTATATTGTCCGCAAGACTCTTCGATGATGATTGTGCACCTGCACAGTCGCAACAGATGGCTGCTGGCCGTCTCTACAAGGATTACAATGGGTCTGCATCTTAGATGGCCCACCAATACCATTACTTCTGCAAGGACTGCAGTGGGTCTGCACCTCTGGTGGCCCACCAATACCGTAATCTCTAACAGGACTACAGTGGTCTGCTCTGTGATGACCTACCTATCAATATTCTTCAAAACTTCGACTGACTCTGCTGTGGGTTTGCTCTGTTGTGGCCCATTACTTGTCTGCATGTCAAGAGTCAGCATTGTCTTTCCGTTGGAAGGACAACACTACTTCTTCAAGAGTGCATGGAAATCCACTACTTCCGTGTGCATTTTCTTTTACTGCTCAGACTTTGAGAAAAAAAAAACTCCAATTACTACTGTGATGAATGATCAGGACTGTCGTTATGGACTTGTAACACCACAGCTCTTATGCTGTATGGATTTAATTTTTTTTTGCTTTATTTATTGTTACATTGTTGATCGTCTGTAAATGTGTTTAAATCGATAGCATAAAAATGTGTACTCTTTTCTTTGTTAAAAACTTTGGTGTCTTGATTTATTTCTATGCAAAGTAGTGTATCTGCAAATTATACTCTTTGTCCCATTTGGAGGGAACAAAACTTACTGTATATGATTGTAATTTTGTGTGAATAACTTCTTGTAGAGATGTCAATATGTGTAAATGTTTTGTTTTATTTAATGTATTTGTTTGCTGTTATGTAAACTGCTGATCCTCACTTAGGGCTCTTAGTTATTCTGTATGTAAAAGGTGTAGTGGTTCCCCCCAGGAACGGAACTGTGTAGCGCGCGCAAATTGTGGTTGGCATAGGTGGAAAAGGTGGAACTGATAGTCAGTCGGGGACGAGCCAGCAGTCGGAGACGAGCCAGCAGTCGGAGACGAGCTACGAGTCCGTGCACTGCCAAGTAACAGAGGCATATTGTGATGGTTCCGAGGGAGGCTTTTTCTGCTACTTTCCAATGCCTCGGATGGGTGGATAAATAGCTGGAACTATTCTGGAATTTGTATTTATCGTCGCCACCAAGAAATGACAGAGTCCAGCAATTCTACCTGCAATTCCACCTACCAACATGCAGTTGCCACCACATTGCGCAATCATTGTATCGGAATACTGCATTGATGTACAGTGAAGGATCAGCCTAATGGATGTGTTAGTGTACTGAAATATAAGGTAATTCATATCTGAATTTATGTACCTACCTTGATTTTACTCCTCATCATAACACCTCTCAGGGTCCTCTCCGTTTGAAGTAAAGTGATTACCGAGTGTCCTTACTGAAAGTACATTGAAACTCAGTTTTTTAAATAATGCATCTTGAAATTAGTAAAAGGAAAGTAAAAATTAATGTGGCAATAGAGTGAGTTAAAGTAAAAGTTATTTGCTCTAAACAATTTTTCCTAGTAAAACTGCTTACTAAAGTGCTGTTACCAACTTCAAACTTAAAAGTTCTTAAGACTGAGGCTTATAAAGTAAATGATCACGTTGTTGTCTGTGGTAAATTCTAAAAGGTGAGTCAGTTTCTTGCAATTTTGTCAACTTTGTGTTTCGCTGTAGTAAAAGTGAGAAAGTTGCAGTTGTGAAACAGTATATATTCATGTTTGCTAAGTGTTTGTGTCTCTTGTCTATTAGAAGTGCATATTAATAATAATGTTATAAAGACCATTCACTTTGTGTAAATCCTGAAAGTAATATTGTGCTTCGGTATCTGTTATAATTTTGAAAATAGTTCCTGCTGCTCTAACTGTTAGCTTCAATCTTAAAACATATGTGTGTCAGAGTTCATTGCACTCGGGTGTGGCTGTCTAGGTTGTGTTTGTCCGTTTCAGTTACTTATACCTGCTTTCTTAAACGAGAACGCTAATCTTTCTCTTGCCTAATTAGGCTGGCGACCGTTTCCCTTATTCTATAAACAGTATAGCTAAACAAAATTTTGTTTGTCACTATTCCAATATTAACGTAATTCTGACTTTCATTTCCGATAAGCCACTTCCATTAGGAACAATACGGTCAACTTAACAAAATTCCTCTCAGAGGGTAACACTGCTCTGTTGCTTTGTGCCATAGTTGCTATTACAAAATTGTTTTATGTTACAACCTGCTTCTAGCATTGAGATTATGGTACAGTAGTAGCAGAGAGGGAGTGTTATAGACTGTAAGAAAATTGTAGCTTTTGACCAACATTGCATCGATAAGTGCGTGCATTTGATATATTTGTTAGCGTTAATATAAAATTTTTTTAACACATATGTATTGGCCAGTGCCCAAGACAATTTGTAAAATTTTTGTGGGGAGTATGGGGGCTATTTAGGTTTTTATATTGGTAATGCCACGTAGCTGGTTCAAATGGCTCTGAGCACTATGGGACTTAACATCTTAGGTCATCAGCCCCCTAGAACTTAGAACTACTTAAACCTAACTAATCTAAGGACATCACACACATCCATGCCCGAGGCAGGATTCGAACCTTCGACCGTAGCGGTCCCGCGGTTCCGGACTGAAGCGCCTAGAACCGCACGGCCACCACGGCCGGCGCCACGTAGCGCTCTGTATGAAAATCACTGACTGTGCTGTGTGCAGTCTGTGGCTGTTTGGCATTGTTGGAATATTCCCTATTGTAGTTTTGGGCAGTTGGATGTGAACAGCGCGTAGCGTTGCGCAGTTGGAGGTGAGCCGCCAGCAGCGGTGGATGTGGGGAGTGAGATGGAGTTTTGAGAGCGAATGATATAGTTAGAATCTTTTATTTAGCTGGCAGTATTGGAGCTCGCTGTATTGCGGTAGTTCGAGTAACGAAGAGTTTTGTGAGGTAAGTGATTCATGAAAAGTATAGGTTATCGTTAGTCAGGGGCATTTTTTAGTAGGGATTATTGAAAATCAGATTACGTTGCGCTAAAAATATTGTGTGTCATTTTAGTGATGATCAGAATAAGGAAAGAGAGTAATGTCTGAGTACGTTCAGTTTTGCTCAGCTGTTTGAAAAATCAAATAACGTAAGGGCTTTACCAGCACAGCAATTCAGTAATTTTTCTAAGGGGACGTTTCAGAGGGCACCACGAACTTGTAAGTCATTTTCAGCCAGGTTTCCGGATACTTCTGATGACATAGTGTAAGCATACCCTGCTGGTGTTCAATCCATATTTTTACTAGGAAGCCAACTGCCAAACAAATCCTCACCATCTGCTACACGATCAGAGAAATTCCGACGTTACTTTTCATCTACATTATAAAACATCTCCTGGAAAATATGACATGACCAGAATCCATAAAATATTACCCGAGGTTTGGTATCACCCGCATTATCTACGATTAGACATTTTTTATAAAGTTCGCATGAGATGACACGTTTTATTGTAGAATAAACTACGGTACGTAACCGTTTTCTTTCCCGTTCTCGTTCTCATTAATTAAAATATATTGGCAGATTTTTTCCTGTGCAGCATTTCTTGAATGTAACAAGGAATTTTGTGAAATACATTATTTCTTTGTGGCCTTCCAAATACGATTTTCTGTTTTTCGATTCCGTGAAATGAAGATGCCCGTGACTGTTTGTTCTGCCCTCCCATCCATAAACTTGATTTGTCTGTTAAACAGACGTAAAATAGGTTCCACACATTTAAGCATTTTAGCAATACAGGCATTTTTAATAAATTCCAGCATGTTGCTACCGTATCGGAATCTATTATTTTCTCCAGGCACATGGGATCTTTCCACCTCACATTCTGACGTATTATCAGTTATAAGTGTTTGTAAAACACGACTAACTCAAGCTGTCACGTGTTAATAATCTAGTTAGTGAAAGACTATAATAATAAAGATTTTTATATTCAATTTCTTGAAGAGTACAGCATTATATTTTCCCTGCATTTAGAGCTATTTGCTCTCAGGTAGGTACCCATTTTATAAGGATATGGCTGTATAACACTTTCAAAGATATTGTTGTGTCAAGAGAGTGGCTATTAAAATACAGGGTGAACCACAATTAATAGTGATAACTGTAACGGGTGATGATATGATAAATGAAACAAAAGCCTTCCATTAAACATAGGTCAGCAAAGAGCTGCTTCGCAGCTAATTGCGAAAGCGCGGTTACGAACCGCAACAGACTTCCATATGAAATATTGTCCTGGTCAGTACTAACGCATTTTAAATGTAAACTTTTAGATTTAGTCCCGGTTCATTCGTGCTAATATTTTTTTGCACAACGTTGAGGATGTGGCATATGTAGGACGGTAGACATCAATGACGCCAATACGGTCCACGACAGATAAGTCGAGCACGGCCTGCACATTGGCTTCCACGATACCCTAATCTCAATCCTCAGGTTCTCGTTTTTTTCTCGGTGTCATCTCAAAAAATTTATAAAGTGATATGAAGGCTGGAGCAGCGAACTGTACTCTCACGCTCTAGTTAAGATTTACGAGATTATCCGGTGTTGTTTGAAAGAATCCGTAATTCTCTGCAGAAACGAGTGCACTGTTAGTCGTACATCGAAATGCGAAGAAGCTACGTGGACCATCTTCAACAGGTACGAATGGACGGTTAATCATAGCGTATAACGTCCTCAGGCGGTGGGATATTTCTTTTTAGGGTAGACTGTGGTTGAAATCTGTCGTAATTACATTTGGAATACGATTTTAGTAATAAAGATTATATTTCATTTTGGAGTCAGTGGTGCCTTCTAATTATAAATTTGCAGTTATCTAGAAAGGCTCCCTCGCTCACCCACGTTTACTGGGAAGATTTTTCTTCGAATATCGGGGACTTTCACGAAAGTCAGTTTTTGCTGTTAATTCCGATAATCGCTGCATAATACGAATAATAGACGTCAACCACAGAACACTGAAATACACCTGAAATGACTTCTGTGTACATGCAATAGTCTCATTCAGTATAACGCAAGAATTAGAGACAAATAGTCAATGTGGCTGGTGTTTCCTAGAATATCATCATTTCAATTTGTCTGACAAAACATATATGATAAACAAATCTAGTTATGACTTAAAATTAAATATTTTTGAGGAGTGGGCTACGTACCGAATATCCATAGGACATTCAGTTGTAACTTATTCCATTGGAAATCAACGTCCTTGCAGCTGTATTTTTTTATTTTATTTTTGTGTTTATTTCATGAGTGCATAATCGATTTCAAGACAACGTCTTATCTTCAGCTACATATGCAACATAAAGTACTCATGCGAACATCTGTATTACATTCATCATGTTCCTACAGATACTGATCAAGCATTCATCAACCTATTGCTGGTATATCGCAGAGCCAGCACATCAAGGGAGAAGAGCTGACAGCGGTAATGTTGCTGCTTTTTATCCACATGCATTGATATAAAAAAAAATACGGATTAAAATACAGTTCGTGAAGTTCAAATACGGACGATTTTTATGGTGATGATGTGATGTATATCCATAATCATAAAGAGGATGATGTGATGTGAACTCCTGGTAACTGTGAATGTGGTTGGGATCTGGGAAGTTTTGTGGAGGATGCTGGATGGAGGAGGAACTAGTAGTTGGGATGCAGGTGTGGGGATAGGAACGTGATGACGGTTGGATGAGGAAAGAGTGAGTTTAAGCCTTCATTTGGGATGGGATTAGTAAGATGGATAATGTTTGGAAGATTGAGTACATCTCTGGAACGAGTTCACAGTATGCGAGGTAAAGACGATTGGAATTCATTCGTGAAAGTAGTGGAGTGCACTTAGGGAAGTGGGGATCTGTACACAGAGGCTTGGTAGCAGACCAGGGTTGTCAAGGACGGGGCACACTACAATGTGTCAGGAGATATAGGAGAGGCGCAAGTGTATTAAGCGTTGAAGGATACGAGAACTTTGACTAATTACCATGGAAGACGGGTAAACAATGGTAAACGGATATGGAAGTCAAGGCGGAGTGTCTGACGCTCTAAGGTTTGGAAGGAGTGGTAAATTTTTTTTTTCTTTTTTGGACGGGGGAGGAGGGGGGAAAGGTCCACGAAACTCAGGAACGGGTAACTATAGAACATTGGCTTAGTCAGCGATAGGGCGGAATAGGGTCTTTTAGGTATGGAGAGGAGTCCCGAGATTTAGTCCCCATTTTCAGCCTATCTATAGTTTTAGCAATTTTAATCAGCTGTGGGTTGCCTTCTGGATGACCAGTAGATGGGGGATCCATGTTAGTTGCCGGTCGAGTGTTAGTCGGAGATGTATTAGTTTTGTAGATAGAGTGTGACTGGATTGTGAGATAAAGGTCTCAGTGACAGAAAGTTTGGGTGGCTTTTTCTATGATTATTGTGTATTTTTATGGGACTTATGGAGAGGTACCATTGGTTACATCAATAGATAAAACTGCTGAGGTAGACTTGAAAGAACCGTTGGGATGGTTGAAGAGCAGAATGGGTGAGAAAATCAGGTAAGAGTGTATAGAATTGTTGTGACGCTCTCTAAACGGGAATGCCAGTCAGAATATCTGATACTTTCTCGTATGTGCACAATTTATCAGAGAGAAGAAGAGGAAGTAATTATGGTACCTTAATTCCTAAAACCAATAGAAATGTATATATAAACATCTCCTACGTTATGCAAGCTACTTCGACTTTTGTGAGTGCCACCGACACCTTGTAACCGCATTGGAGATTGAAGCTGCTTGTGATCATAGTAAACTGACCCATCGTTCCATACTTTATAAGGAAATGAAAATTCAGTGCTAGGAGATTTCAAATTACCTAGCCTGGTGAGATAAATAAATATGGGTATCTAGGCCGTCTATGATCTTTCTAGCTGGTAGTCACCAACATCAATCACAGTAGTTCGTTTAACATAGAATGTACATTTTTCCACTGTTTTATGGGTTATGATTTCACAATTATGCCCCCTTCCACTCTTTGCTAAATACTGAATGTATGAGAACACACTCTAGTAGCTTGTCTGGCACCCCCAGTTAGAATCCGTCCCAGCAGTTCTATACAGCAGACAGTCGTGCAGTATCAGGCGACTTACAATACCGCCATTACTGTGATTTCCATTTCCGCCACCGGAGAGCAGAAGTGTAGAGCAAGCCGTAGGAGACTTGTGTATCCATGTGCACTGGACCCGTATATTGTCTTCGTCTCTTGAGTGCTTTGTCTGCTCTGAGTGCCTGATGATGGCTATTCTTTGATTGTCTACGTGACGTGAGAAATGACATAAAACAAACGTTTCATGACTGTTCAAAAGAGCGTACAAAATAAATAGATTTTACAGCGTATTTGTCGTTCAGTAGCGGCCACCCGATTGCCTTTCCGCGTCGGCTAGAAGTAATTTCAATTTTTATAATATATTTTCTTCTTCCTTTTTCAGACTGACATGGCGAATAATAAGAAAAAAGTATTAGAAAACTGGAATGAAGAGTGTGTGTAAATGGCTGTGAATAGAACTGTGTCTAACGAAATGACAATGAGGGAGGCGGCTGAAGCGTTTTTTGTATCTCGAAGTACTCTTGGAGACAGGAAAAGAGCAATTAAGCCAAGTAATTCTGTAGCATTAACTCCTCAGATGGGTACAGTCGAGAACACTTTTGATAAAAAAAGACAGCTATTGTAATAAATACGACAGTTGGATAATAAGTTCAGGTTCCTCAATAGAAAAGCAATTCTTACAACTTCCATTTACTTTGGCTGAGCGGAATTAAGTTGCTAGAAAGCAATTTTACTGGAATTTCATGTCGAGACATGTCGATCTCTCTCTCTCCAAGAAAGCTAGAATCTACAAGCGTCCAAGGTGCTTTTGGTTTCAGCAGGGTCCAAATGAGCTAGTCATTGGTTAACTGATCCACAATAGTAACAATAAGTTTCCATGCTCTTGTGTTCTATTATTACTCAATAAGTATCACTACTGTGTATCATTAACAGCCGATATTATCAAAGATACTGCAAGACACTTTTTAAAAGTCTTGTAATTGTTGCTCTTTTACTTTCGACGTAGTTAAGTACCCTAAATAAAAATACAAATCTTTACATTGTACAATTCAAAGAACATGTCTACAAGTAAGAGAATAGTTTATTAATATCCCTATTAACCACCACATTTACACTGTAAAGTGAAACAACTGAAGCCGGCCGATACTGTATGACTCTGCCCTAGTTTTAAGTATGTTTGCCAGACACATCTTGATAGCACCTTAAACAACAGCATTTTATACAACCTGTAATATCTGACATAAATCCCATTGCTGGTTTTATCTCTGATTGTTTGACTACTACGTCATGTCTCATGTACGTACGTTAATTTACGTCTAAATGACCACTATCTGTGGTTACACGAGGAATGTAATACAAATGATTAAATGTGTACTTTTTGTTCAGTCGGTACCTGAAGATGTGTCTGTATTGTCTTGGTTCGTGAGATGAACAAAAAAATAAAATTAAAAAATGCACCTGTAAAGAAACTGACTTTCACTGGAAGAAATGAAATTAAAGAAGAACGACCGGCTTTGGCACGCATCATTTCTGCTAGCAGCGTCAGGAAACACTGTGCAGTAGCAGATGGGAACTCCCCAAGTTTCATGCAGTTGGCGTGTAGCTCAATGTCCTTCATTGCAACAGCGTACAGACCATCCGGGACAGGGAGACAGCGTCCCTTGTGACGAGCGTCGGGCCGCCGGCGTATCGGCGGCGGCTCTCGCCCCGCGGCAGACAAAGCGGCCCCCAGAACAAACAACATTTGGCCGCTCGTCGCGGCACAAGTTTGCCGGCGCGCTGTCGCGCTCCATTTGCCGGAGTGCGTGGCACGCGTCGCTGCAGAACAAAAGAAACGCGCCCACGCGCGTCGGCGTCAGCACGCTGCGCCGCCAGCCGGCTGTTTGATGTAGCGAGTCCAGGGGCTCAATGCCGCACTGCCTGTCTTTCATCTCTGTATTGGCCCTCAACTTCTTTCGTAACAAGTATGACGTAGCTGCACATCTTCATTACTGAGGAGAGAGTTACATCATAAAAAGAAACTTTATGTAAGCCTGCAACCTTCCGCAGCCGTTGTCATTGAAGGTAATATCGTGTAGGTAGTTAGACCGCATCATGTTCCTCTTCGAATTTCACGTTCATAAATCACAATCGACTTTTTCAAACAGAAAGCCGTCTGAGATGACCGAGCGGTTCTAGGCGCTTCAGTCTGCAACCACGCAGCTGCTACGGTCGCAGGTTCGGATCCTGCCTCGGGCATGGATGTGCGTGATGTCCTTAGGTTAGTTAGGTTTCAGTAGTTCAAAGTCTTAGGGGACTGATGACCTCAGATGTTAAGTCCGATAGTGCTCAGAGCCATTTTTTGATAGACCGTCTGAGGAACGGCCGAGGTCTCTTAACACCGAAAGTAAATTCGATAGAGAGGACTGCTACAGGACTCAAGCTTTGTGGTTTCCAGCCGTCGTGGAAGTAAATAAGCAGACACGGTGCCAGAGGAATACAAACATAAGTCAGGGAGCCACCTCTGCGGCATGTCAATAATGTTTTGGTTAAGATTACCCCCCTGTTTCTCGGCATATTATAGCTACATATGACACGATGATGGCCCACCCTTCGTGTGGTATCGATAGCTACGATGCCACGGCGTAGGTGCAGGTTCGTAGGTTGACACTACGGCACCGACACCGAGGACAGCGCCCTCTAGCCGGTGCTGTTCAGATCTACGAGCTCCGTTCCAGATTCAGGCCATTTGATCAAGAGCAGACGGCCGAGACACTTCGCCTCAGCTTCGCTTCATATAGAGATTTCGCACGTACATGCTCATCTGTGCAAAGTTATGTGGGCCTCTCTATATTCTCATGCACCAGTAAACCACTTTTACTTCCTTGCAGTACCGACGTGTTTTACCTCACCTGCTCCTACTCGCTTCCTTCATTCGGCCAACCTTTCAGTTTACAGGAGCAGACCCAAGCGCCGCCTTCCATGCGGCATACAAAACTTAGTAACTGGAATACTTGCAGTCGATAACCCCACATTTTCAGACCAAGTTCGGGAAAACTCCCTTTTGTAAGTGAACGTTCTGATAACTGGGGACTCGAAAATGTTCAAGATCCTAACAGAGTGGTCTAAATGTTGGTTATGAAAACAAAAATTTGAAGATTTTACATTCGACAGGAATGTTGTCTGCTCTTTTTGTCGTTTAGATTCTCCTTTCTCCATAAACGTGCTACTTTAACTCCTCGTTTAACTATATTACAAATTCACAATTTAATTACTAACCTGGCTGACTCATGTGGGGTATAATGGCAACATGCTGCACTACCATGCAGGGGGCAGCCCACCTTCGATTTACGCCCGGGACGGAGACTTTATCCGGACGGTGACTGGGTGTTGTGTTGTCATCATCAAATCATTATCACCGACTCACAAGTCGCTAAAGTGGGGTCAAATATAATGGCTTACACTAGGCGGCTGAGCAACCCCAGATGGCATCTCCCGGCCAATAATGTCTTACCATAAATTCATTTCACTGCGACAGTTATAACACTCTAGATGTCACATGACTCTTCCGTGGCGACGGTAAAAGACAGAACGTGAATGTTGTTAAAAACGGATTTTATTCCACTTCTAGAATGCCTTAATTTTCCGAAAATGAGCCTTTTCGGTTCTGCATGAACCATCCCCAGATTTGACTGTATTAATTACAAGAGCAGCCCCTCTGACTCATCAGCAATATTTTCGACATGTTACTCTTTCTAACTAACAGGAGGAAGTCTGGTCGTTTCGATGAATCAATACGAGCTAGAGAGTTGTTCTTTGAATGCAACAGATTATCATAAGATTCCATCTTCGGCATTAAATTTCTTGCGATAGGAATGATGTCTGTTGCAAAACTGACATCGTGTGTCATTATACACGAAGTGTATTTGTGCAAGTTACTGAACCGAGTAATGGTGCATCTTCGACAACCGGTCAGGAGTTCAGCCAGCCGCTGTGGCCGAGCGGTTCTAGGCGCTTGAGTCCGGAACCGCGCTGCTGCTACGGTCGCAGGTTCGAATCCTGCCGCGGGCATGGATGTGTGTGATGTCCTTAGGTTGGTTAGGTTTAAGTAGTTCTAAGTCTAGGGGACTGATGACCTTAGATGTTAAGTCCCATAGTGTTTGGAGCCATTTCAATTTCGGTCAGGAGTTCCTGCAAAATGTGGCCATCTCAGCCGTCCACATACCATATGACTGTGGGATGTTTCTCTGCAGTACGTAATACTAGAACGCCTATTTAGCAGACAGCAGTTCGTTATGAAATATGTGAAGCTAACAAACACATGCCTCACACATACTGCCGGCCACGGTGGTCTAGCGGTTCTGGCGCTGCAGTCCGGAACCGCGGGACTGCTACGGTCGCAGGTTCGAATCCTGCCTCGGGCATGGTTGTGTGTGATGTCCTTAGATTAGTTAGGTTTAAGTAGTTCTAAGATGTTGAGTCCTATAGTGCTCAGAGCCATTTGAACCATTTTTTGAACCTCACACATACTGCTGATTCACGACTTCCTACCTACCACCTCCAATATTTTTTCCGATCGTCGCTTCCTTATCTCTCCTACTGTCTGTAAGATTGTAAGTGTCGTTACAGTCGGAACTGTAGTATATTATCAGAAATGTAGTGCGTGAGATACAAGTGATATAATTACTGTTGCTGTTCCCTCGATAAGCTCTGGACAAGATGTTAAACATCTTTCCTCCATATTCCCAAAACTTTAGTTTCTCTGGAGTCCTTTCACTGAAAACAGCACATATCACCAAATGTACTAACAAAAATTAGCGCCAAAATGAATTGGTCGGGTTTTGGTTCAAATGGCTCCGAGCACTATGGGACTTAACATCTGTGGTCATTAGTCCCCTAGAACTTAGAACTACTTAAACCTAACTAACCTAAGGACATCACACACAACCATGCCCGAGGCAGGATTCGAACCTGCGACCGTAGCAGTCGCGCGGTTCCGGACTGAGCGCCTATAACCGCTAGATCACCGCGGCCGGCGGTCGGGTTTTATTCCGTCGAGTGACAGACATGTACATCCTGTCAAACACTGGGACAGCTACAAGTATGAATCAGTTCTAAATAATACATGTTTCCTTACACTAAAATAATATTCTCTGTTTGTAACATTCGTTGAGTAAACTTAATACAGAGATAGGTTGCTGCCTTCATTAGGCCCCAGGAGCCACTTTAGCGGCCTAAGACTTTTTCATAAAAGTAGCCATTTCCCTTGAAACTCTACAGTTACCGAAGATATGTGCCTGCAGTGTCTAGAAGAGTACTGCAAGTACGAGATTTTTCTTTTCTTCGGATTTACAATCTTCGCATCAGACTGTACATTTTTTGGTTACATCATTTTCAGAGTGGCATTATAGATAACACAATCCACACAACAAAAAAGAGAAGAAACCTGAAGTACTGGGTGCAGAAACATACACCATTTCATGAAAGGTCCTGTTTTCAAACTGTAAATTTGAAACTGTAATATATAATCAGTTCAACGCATTTTGGAAACACGTAATCCACGCAGATGTGTGGGACTTGAACCCCGAACAACCTCAGAGAACGGAATGAAGGAGCGTCATTTTGTCCCGGCTTGGTATTCCCCCGGGTTGAATTCAGTAACGGAGAGCGTTTATTTCGTGCTTAAGGTCAGAGCTGGGCCGGCCCGCGCAAACAGTTTCTGGGAATGGTCTGTAAACAAACAGATAAACTAAAGCTCACATCCCGCAAAGCTGCCCTCTTGGGGTCGGTGAGTGCCAATCGATTCGTCGTGAAGTGTGAACCGGTTAACGCTACTGTGTGAAGTGGCCAAGTGTTAGAAGCAGAAGAAGAGGACAGTTGTAGAAGACACTGCCAGTTAGAAGGAAGATGTTGTTTACAACGTAAAATTCGCATTGCTGCTTGTTGGATTTTCTAGTAGAGTAAATTGAAAGACGTAGTTGAGGAAAATTATTCCCGTAAGTACCTAATTAAGGTAGTGGAGAGTTTACAGAACGCGATGAAAACTTCGTGACAGTGTAGAAAAATAAGACTAATGACTAAAAAAAAGAACCAAGAGATCTAATCTAGATACATGAACCTGTTCTTATAACGTGAAGAAATCTTAGTATTTGAGTCTCAAAAATATGAATGACATTATGTTTTATACGGTTCCGTGGTCTCGCGGTAGCGTTCTCGCTTCCCGAGCACGGGGTCCTGGGTTCGATTCCCGGCGGGGTTAGGCATTTTTCCTGCCTCGAGATGACTGGGTGTTGTTGTGTCGTTTTCATCATCATCATTCATCCCCATTACGGTCGGAGGAAGGCAACGGCAAACCACCTCCATTAGGACCTTGCCTAGTAAGGCGGTGCGGGTCTCCCTCATCGTTCCCCTACGCTCTGTAAAGAAGCATGGGACTTCATTTCATTTCACGGTTCCGTAAGTTCAAGCGGTGCGTACTGAACAACTGTGCGGCTTGGAGGCATACAAAAACATACCATCTCAGCCTAGATTTTTGCTGCAGCTTCAAAGGGAATATAAGTGTCACATAAAGCTTTTAAATTATGGACTAATCATCGAAGACTTCTTTTAGGATATGTACCCCCCAGCATCAGTTTATAGTCCCGCTCTTCGAACCATGCATTGTAGGTCTGATGGTTCAGGCTGTGTCCCAGGTACTAAATTGTTTATCTCACGCAAACCACACCACCTGACTAACAATGAGTAACTAACGGTGCTAATATTTTCTATTTTAGAATAAATTTACAAAATCAGACATGCAGTCAGACACTGTCTTGTAGAGCGGTGTAATGAACGTTTGCAGAAGACGGAACTGATACCAAAGATCCTTGAAGGCCCTGTGAATAATTTATTTCGCTACAGTGCCAACAAATTTCTATTGAATATCGCCTGCATCGATTACAATTTTCTCGACACTCTATGAGACACACAAAAGAACAAACTTTGCGTTTACCCATACTTCCTTGATGTATATTTGTCAATCTATTGTGTGTGTGTGTGTGTGTGTGTGTGTGTGTTTGCCTGTGTGATATCATCTCTGTGTTGCATGATAATGAGAGACAGGAGAGAGTGAAACTGGGGCCAGCACATGGTCTGTTCTCCTCGAATAGCACCAACTGAGTTGACAGCTTAACGTCCCCATTTGAGGTACGGATCATCATCAAATTTGTCAGATGTGCCCACTACGAAGGACACTACCGCTATGTTCGGAATTTAATCCAGGACATTGGTGAATATTTCAGGAGTTTCACGTTGCCACCTCCTCTCGTTAGAATTCGAACTGGCTACCTCAGACTGAAGCGGCACCTCACCTACGAAAGTGGACTGTTTGCATGGACGTACACTGCTACAGATATCAGGCAAGCTGTGAGATTTCTCCTGTTTTGAAGGGTATTTTTTTATGTTTACTGGAACTCAGCAAACAGCTGAAGTCAATTCCCTGCATTAGGCAGTACTGCAGAATAAGACGGCAACAAGTAGAAAGCTGTTCACCCCGGAGACGGGGATAGCGGCTGCAGTACATGGCGCGATAGTGGATGAAGAGAGTAAAAGAGTGGGCAGAGGAACACAAATCTTGAGAAGAGATCTTACTTACCAGTCAATAGATAGGGGAACCTCTATCGTTTTGGCGCGAACTGCCGAATTTATTAAATATTAATGATGAAAGCCTTTCTTTGGCATGACTGGTACCAGGAACAGCCCACAGGTCGTCAATACAACAGCAACGCTGTGTTCAAAAATGGCTCTGAGCACTATGGGACTTAACTTCTAAGGTCATCAGTCCCCTAGAAGTGAGAACTACTTAAACCTAACTAACCTAAGGACATCACACACACATCCATGCCCGAGGCAGGATTCGAACCTGCAACTGTAGCGGTCGAGCGGTTCCAGACTGTAGCGACTAGAACCGCTTGGCCACCCCGGCCGGCGCAACGCTGAGTAATAAACCAGGAAATTCAGTGAACGAATGAGTAATGTTAACATACCGAAGATGTACGAAGAGCTGCGAAGTTTTACGATGTAAGCAAGAGATTTCAGCTGTGCGTCAGTCTCGCCAGTCGGCGATAGGATGTAGTCAGAGCCTATTCGTATGTGATACCCGGCGACGAGGTGAACACGGAACTTGTTCTGGTGTGACAGTTGGCTTTACCATACTCTAAGATTTTACTGACTTTCTGAGACAAATCGTTTCATAATATTGAACTGTTGCTATTTTACGCATGCATCGTAACGGAATCCCAGGACTTATTTCATGCAGATTAGCTACCCGAACCACCAGTACAACAGGTCGCCTGCTTTCAGCTTCTGAAGAATCAAACGCGCTACAAGAGCTGCTTCCAGGGACAACATCGGCCAGAGGTTCACAGAGAACAGGTAGGACGAAATCCTATGCGCCAGTTCACTGAAATAACTAATGAAAAAGGTTTCTTAACGAGCCCAGTCTCCGTTGCGGAGCCCTGACCATTATATTGTACGTTGTTTATACCACTTTTTACGAAATTGTGGCTGAATCGACAGACTTGTATGGAGTTTCGCGACCGCAAGGGAAGTTTGCAAAATCACCGACTCTGCTCTGTTGCACGGTGTAACAGATATACAAGTGCACACACGTAGGAATGAAATATAAAAATACTGCAGATTGTAAAGTATAGTGATGATGTCAAGTGATTTGCCTACCGTATTCGACAAACCAGTCAGTATCAACTTTGCCACATTGCCTCAATACTGTGTACAGGAAAAGAAGAGAATAGAAGCGGTTGAGAGGTTATGCTGTTGAAAAACAGATGGACTAACAAGATAACAACTGAGACGGCTTTACATAGAATCGGTGAGGAAACGAACATGCCGGTCGCTGCGGCCAAACGGTTCTACGCGCTTCGTTCCGGCACTACGCTGCAGCTACGGTCACAGGGTCGAATCCTGCATCGGGCATGGATGTGTGTGATGTCCTTAGGTTAGTTAGGTTTAAGTAGTTCTAAGTATAGGGGACTGATGACCTCAGATGTTAAGTCCCGTAGTGCTTAGAGCCATTTGAACCATTTGAAACGAACATGTGGGGAAACTGACAAGAAGAAGGGACAGGATGATAGATACGTGTTGAAGAATTGGAGAATAACTTCCATGGTACTAGAAGGAACTGTAGAGGAACTTTCGAGATTGGAATATATGCAACAAATATTTGAGGACGATGAGTACAAGTGCTCTTCTCAGACCAGCGTTTGGCTCGGAAGAGAAATTCTTGACTGCTACATCAAACCAGTGAGAAGAGTGAATGTGAAAAAAGAAATGTTTACTTCATAGAGTGACGGTAACAATCTAATGACCAAACATCAAATCTCAGGAGTGTGAACGATCTCGTCACCTCTTGCATTTAGCTTCGATTGGACGAACTTTGAGGTATCAGCAAGTCCGGTGGTAGACGCCAGGCATCAGGCAGCTACTGTTCTTCCGACACCTCTCACTCCCTGTGTTTGAATATTTTAGTGTACTTGCAGACACTTTCGATGCAAAGCAGGTTAAACAGGATAGAGTGGAGTTGATAACGGATTAATTTAGCCCGCATCTCGTGGTCGTGCGGTAGCGTTCTCGCTTCCCACGCCCGGGTTCCCGGGTTCGATTCCCGGCGGGGTCAGGGATTTTCTCTGCCTCGTGATGGCTGGGTGTTGTGTGCTGTCCTTAGGTTAGTTAGGTTTAAGTAGTTCTAAGTTCTAGGGGACTTATGACCACAGCAGTTGAGTCCCATAGTGCTCAGAGCCATTTGAACCATTTGATTAATTTATATCTAGTGGATAAGCAGTTAGCTTGCTGAATACTAGATTCAACACCCTTCCACGCAGCTGACATCTTTAGATCGCAATGTTACATCATTCCAGAAATGACCGGAACCTACAGAATCTGGAAACATCAGCAGTCAAGGCACAAGCTGATCGAGTGGCCTATACGCAGAGAACACAGTGAAACTGCAGGATGATTCCATATGGAGCCTGAAAACCCTTAGGGTGGCACGGCTCTTGAGAAACCCCATTGTCGCCAACGCAGCGTTTGCTATTCGTTGCTTCACAGCCACCGTGTCCATCGCTACGAAAAAAGGACTTCAAATTGAGATCAGCAATTTGCGTAGTCTTGACAGCAGTCACCAGTTTCCCTTCGTAATACTGCCTTTTCCATTTGGCGAATACTAAGGGAATCACTTGCAGTCTGCTATCTGCACTCCTGGAAATGGAAAAAAGAACACATTGACACCGGTGTGTCAGACCCACCATACTTGCTCCGGACACTGCGAGAGGGCTGTACAAGCAATGATCACACGCACGGCACAGCGGACACACCAGGAACCGCGGTGTTGGCCGTCGAATGGCGCTAGCTGTGCAGCATTTGTGCACCGCCGCCGTCAGTGTCAGCCAGTTTGCCGTGGCATACGGAGCTCCATCGCAGTCTTTAACACTGGTAGCATGCCGCGACAGCGTGGACGTGAACCGTATGTGCAGTTGACGGACTTTGAGCGAGGGCGTATAGTGGGCATGCGGGAGGCCGGGTGGACGTACCGCCGAATTGCTCAACACGTGGGGCGTGAGGTCTCCACAGTACATCGATGTTGTCGCCAGTGGTCGGCGGAAGGTGCACGTGCCCGTCGACCTGGGACCGGACCGCAGCGCCGCACGGATGCACGCCAAGACCGTAGGATCCTACGCAGTGCCGTAGGGGACCGCACCGCCACTTCCCAGCAAATTAGGGACGCTGTTGGTCCTGGGGTATCGGCGAGGACCATTCGCAACCGTCTCCATGAAGCTGGGCTACGGTCCCGCACACCGTTAGGCCGTCTTCCGCTCACGCCCCAACATCGTGCAGCCCGCCTCCAGTGGTGTCGCGACAGGCGTGAATGGAGGGACGAATGGAGACGTGTCGTCTTCAGCGATGAGAGTCGCTTCTGCCTTGGTGCCAATGATGGTCGTATGCGTGTTTGGCGCCGTGCAGGTGAGCGCCACAATCAGGACTGCATACGACCGAGGCACACAGGGCCAACACCCGGCATCATGGTGTGGAGAGCGATCTCCTACACTGGCCGTACACCACTGGTGATCGTCGAGGGGACACTGAATAGTGCACGGTACATCCAAACCGTCATCGAACCCATCGTTCTACCATTCCTAGACCGGCAAGGGAACTTGCTGTTCCAACAGGACAATGCACGTCCGCATGTATCCCGTACCACCCAACGTGCTCTAGAAGGTGTAAGTCAACTACGCTGGCCAGCAAGATCTCCGGATCTGTCCCCCATTGAGTATGTTTGGGACTGGATGAAGCGTCGTCTCACGCGGTCTGCACGTCCAGCACGAACGCTGGTCCAACTGAGGCGCCAGGTGGAAATGGCATGGCAAGCCGTTCCACAGGACTACATCCAGCATCTCTACGATCGTCTCCATGGGAGAATAGCAGCCTGCATTGCTGCGAAAGGTGGATATACACTGTACTAGTGCCGACATTGTACATGCTCTGTTGCCTGTGTCTATGTGCCTGTGGTTCTGTCAGTGTGATCATGTAATGTATCTGACACCAGGAATGTATCAATAAAGTTTCTCCTTCCTGGGACAATGAATTCACGGTGTTCTTATTTCAATTTCCAGGAGTGTATTATAAACTAAAAAAATCTATAGCAGTTGGACACTGAGTGATTTTAACTTATCAGAGAAGTGCTACAAAATAGTTCACAGAACAAATGTTAAAGTAATCTCAATTTAAATACTGCATTATCTACTCGTATATAAATTATCTTTACCTCGATATGCGATCGTCGAATTGTGAGGATTCAAATCTCAATGAGATGTAAAAAAAGTTCCAAAAAGTTTTTGGATTGTAAAAAAAAAGACGTTTGTTTCGTGGTGAATCTGCAAAGACTTAAAGGGCTTTTGCAGATAAGTGCTAAAACTACTAGTCCTGCTGACAGTACATGTTTTTAATTGGTCTTATACAGGTTGGCCGGCCGAAGTGGCCGACCGGTTCTAGGTCTTCAGTCTGGAGCCGCACGAGCGCTACGGTCGCACGTTAGAATCCTGCCTCAGGCATGGATGTGTGTGATGTCCTTAGGTTAGTTAGGTTTAAGTAGTTGTAAGTTCTAGGGAACTGATGACCTTAGATGTTAAGTCCCGTAGTGCTCAGAGCCATTTGAACCATTTGTACAGGTTGTTAGCAGTATTAGTGCAGATATTTCTATTTACGACTGAGGACATTGTGGTGAACAACAGTACATCAATATTTCCTTCATTTGCAGACTAATAGTTACAGCTGTTATGAATAGCACGTTCTACCTAGTCCACCCGGTTAGCCATGCGGTCTGACGCACTGCTTTCTGGGCGGGAAGGCGTGCCGGTCCACACCACGAACGCGTCCAGCGGATTACTGTCGAGGTCCGGTGTGCCGGCCAGCCTGTGGATGGTTTTTAAGGCGGTTCTCCATCTGCCTCGGCGAATGCGGGCTGTCTCCCCTTATTCCGCCTCAGTTACACTATGTCGGCGATTGCTGCGCAAACACTTTCTCCACGTACGCGTACACCATAAATACCCTGCCACGCAAACACACTGGTGGCCGAACGGCGCAATAACCCTGGTTTCAGTGAGGGGCGGCGGTTGGGTGAGTGGACTGCTGTAGCCTGTTCTGGGGTTGTGTACCACTGCGGGCCTCTCCGTCGTTTCAAGGTCCCCAGTTCCATACAATACAATACAATACAATACAACACAATGTTTCTAGCTTGGTTAGTACCCCTAAGTATACATGGCACAAGCAAGCCATTAATGTTTATTTTCCCTGGATAGTAGGTCAGGTGCTGAAGTGTGTACACATGGACGCAAAACAGGTAAGCTATACTGACACGTGTAGTCCACTCTGCCGTGCTGTTGCGACCGTCCAGAAAACAGCAGGTAGTGAATTATGTGATGTGTTGGTGGGAAAACTGTCAGACACAGAGAAGAAAACAACTACCACAATGAAGTGGGTACATATCAAGGTTCCCGGCACCCTGTATAGCCTCATAACAGGCGAAACTTTTTCCCATAGAATGAATCCAGTGACGATCTCGTTTATTCAGATATTGTGTGTCTTGTATAAAATTCAGTGCTAAGAACATTAAAGAATAATTGTTTTCATCTTGTCCAAGTTGAAAGAAACAGTCACACACCAAAATTTTCGCAAATAATTTTCAAGGTTTGTGTAAAATAGGAACAAGCATGTTAGGTTGCATATCACAGAGCAATCTGTTAGGCTGAGTTACAATAAAGTAGCCTGACATGTTTTATAGACAACACATTGGTTTTAAGGACCAGTAAGACACTGTGAGCCTACACACGAGAAGATGTGACAAGATGGAAACCGGAAGCACATTAGTTGCTGGTTCTGCTGGGGTATTTATTGCGTCTGCAAAAGGACGCACTATTTGACGTGCACTATAACCAGAATGCATTTTGTGTTCATTCTTTAGCAGTTTTCGTCCGGTTACGTGAGAATTAGTGAGTGACGGAGGTCAATAAAGTGTTACATTTTTCGTTTTGAGTGACAATACACATAATACCACGTGTTTCTCGCAGGCAACAATGAGGTACACTCCTGGATTCTCTTTTGTGAGACTCACTATACATATTGGGTAATTGCTGTAGACTTCGTAGCATTGTAGACACACTTTGAGCCACAGACAAGACATAAATTAAACTATTCACTACGGTACAGCTATTATGGTGCTTACTCAAGGACGACGTCTGTTTACAGTAGCTTTAAAGACTACTGCATTCCAGAGGTAACTAACTGCCTCACGAAAATTGAGTACTAGCTACGACACCTTCTTACTAAATTACCGAAGAAGAATACGATTTCAGTTAACAATCAGTTTTCGCCTAGACAGCTTTTTACCAATACCACATTATTATTCGAATCCCTAATGCCAGTGTCAGCTATCAGACACTTTATACACTGTATACTGGTACACCGTCACGCACACTCACAAAATCATTCACTTGAATTTTTATTCTTTCTTGGCACTTATACATATTTTCACATAATAATGATACATTTTAAACCCATAGCCATGACAGAAGCGAACTTCGAACCGGCGTACCTATTGCTGAAAATAAACTAATAGCAAAGAACATTTTATTTATGGATGTTTATTCTTAGATTTCAACGACTCGTTGAGATGGAGATCATCAGGGATATATCGAAGCCCAAACTAAGGGTTTATATTTCTTACTCATCTATGTGGCACTGCTTTGAAGCAGTTTCCTCTCTTCGTTGTAGTTAATGGAAACGAAGGTGCTGGCCGGGGTGGCCGAGCGGTTCTAGGCACTACAGTCTGGAACCGCGCGACCGCTACGGTCGCAGGTTCGAATCCTGCCTCGGGCATGGATGTGTGTGATGTCCTTAGGTTAGTTAGGTTTAATTAGTTCTAAGTTCTAGGGGACTGATGACCTCAGAAATCCCATAGTGCTCAGAGCCATTTGAACCATTTGAAACGAAGGTAGGCAAATATGGTAACTGAATGAAAATATGGGTTAATTTCCAGTTCACGTTGATTTCATTAGCTCAGTTGGACAAGAAACTGATAGAAAACTGGCTGTGGACATCTTACAGGAATCACTCCGAGATTCTTCTCAGCTGGCTTAGGGAAACCACGAAATGTACATGGGAATTTGATGAAGGTAACTTATATCCTGACACTAAGCCCCAGTCCCTTAACCACTCTGCTGCCGCGCACAGTAATTTTGGAGAGGTAAAGTCAACAGCATTGTTTCCTAGAAACAGAACTATGTTGCCTATAATTGTCAATAGGCATTTTGGTATTTAACGTTACTGGTGGAAGTTTTTCTCTTCTTGCCTCCATTCTTGAGTCATCTCATTTCTTGTATTTGCTTTTATTGTTTAACCGAAACATTACCAAATCGGCCGCGGCACAAATCACAAAACTACTAGTACAAAAGTAACATAATATTCCATCTCTACTAATACAAAAATAGGTAATTTCAGTACAGTTAGAGCTGGCTGCATGGACCACTAGCCAAAAATCAATAAAAAAGGAGCAACGGTTAGATCCTAAAACGTAAACTAACATGCTTCTATCAGCAGAGTTACGAATTCACGCTGTACAACTCGAGCTGCAGTTTCCACCTGTACATTTCTCAATTTTTAAAGTCGACAGAGCAGAGATTAGATGTAGCAGGACCTTCAGGCAGCCTGCACATTTTAGAACAGCGTGACTTCAGCATTAGAGGGCAAGTTTTATGTCGGTTTAATTAAATTATTGGTGACAGAGATAGAATTGAGTTTCTTTTATTCCATTAAAGACAATATTTAGCATTTCGTTGATGGTATTTTGCAAAGTCTTAAAAAATTAAACACATAAGAATGAATTATTGATAAAACTGTAATACATGCCACGCAAAATGTTACATGCTGATTTACCTGAAGCACCAGTTGCATTCTTTGAAGACGAACGTGGTACTTAGTTATACGCTTATAAATACGAGGGTCACTCCAAAAGAAATGCACACTATTTTTTTTAAACCCATCTTTTATTCTACATGTTTGAAAGTTTTACAGTGTGTAGATACATCCTCTAGGAACAATATTTTCATTTCTCCACATAATTTCCATCCCTCTCAACTGCCTTACGCCATCTTGGAACCAGAGCCTGTATACCCGCACGGTAAAATTCTGGACCAAACTGTTGGAGCCACTGTTTGGCAGCATGCACAAGGGAGTCATCATCTTCAAACCTTGTTCCACGAAGAGAGTCTTTCAGTTTCCCAAAGACATGATAGTCACATGGAGCCAGGACAGGACTGTAAGGTAGGTGTTTCAGTGTCGTCCATCCGAGTTTTGCGATCGCTTCCATGGTTTTTTGACTGACATGTGGCCGTGCATTGACGTACAACAGCAAAACATCCTGCTTTTGCCGATGTAGTCAAACGCAACTCAGTCGACCTTGAAGTTTCTTCAGCGTCGACACATATGCATGAGAATTTATGGTGGTTCCACTTGGCATGATGTCCACAAGTAAGAGTCCTTCGGAATCGAAAAAATACCGTAGCCAGAAAATTAGCCACAAATTGATGAGTTCGACCCCCGCTTGTTTCTTTAACTATATCGGTTCTCTACAAATATGGGATTATGCTTTCAGGAAGTAAGGTTCTTTTATTTTAATCTAATTAATCGAATATGAATTTTGTAGTAAAGAAAATACTTCAGCAATGGAAGAGCGGGTGTGATAAGGTAACAGGCTACAAAAACGTAACCCTTCATCCAAAACACATTTTATTTAATAAAAAAATTATATTTTCTTTTTCCTTTTACATACTTGAACTTTAGAAACTGAAGCGGAATGTAAAGAAAGCAGCAAAATAATTTCGTAATAGAAAATTGAGAAACTTTCAACTGATATTTAAAATTAATTTAACAGTTTCAATTAAATGTAAGAAACAACCAAAAAATTTAATAATTGATGAATGAGAAAGTTTCAATTGATCTATGAAAGTTCTAGAAAGCGTGGATCTTATATTAAAACAGCTACAAAAGGCAAAGGACACATGTCCCAAAGCAAAAAAAAAAATAAATCAATTTTCAGCAGATCAGCTGAGACCTGTAAGCGCAGAAAATCAAACGAAGGAATGGGCAGTCGTAAAATACAGGGTGTCACAAAAAGGTACGGCCAAACTGTCAGGAAACATTCCTCACACACAAATAAAGAAAAGATGTTATGTGGACATGTGTCCGGAAACGCTTAATTTCCATGTTAGAGCTGATTTTAGTTTCATCAGTATGTACTGTACTTCCTCGATTCACCCCCAGTTGGCACAATTGAAGGAAGGTAATGTTGACTTCGGTGCTTGTGTTGACATGCGACTCATCGCTCTACAGTACTAGCATCAAGCACATCAGTACGTAGCATCAACAGGTTAGTGTTCATCACGAACGTGGTTTTGCAGTCAGTGCAATGTTTACAAATGCGAAGTTGGCAGATGCCCAGTTGATGTATGGATTAGCACGGGGCAATAGCCGTGGCGCGGTACATTTGTATCGAGACAGATTTCCAGAACGAAGGTGTCCCGACAGGAAGACGTTCGAAGCAATTGATCAGCGGCTTAGGGAGCACGGAACATTCCAGCCTATGACTCGATACTGGGGGAGACCTAGAACGACGAGGACACCACCAATGGACGAGGCAATTCTTCGTACAGTTGACGATAACCCTAGTGTCAGCGTCAGAGAAGTTGCTGCTGTACAAGGTAACGTTGACACGTCACTATATGGAGAGTGCCCAAGATCTTCCACCTACGATCAATGGAGCTCGTTACCACGGTTTCATACGGGATACTCTACCTGTGCTGCTAGAACATGTGCCTATACAAGTACGACACAACATGTGGTTCATGCACGATGGAGCTCCTGCACATTTCAGTCGAAGTGTTCGTACGCTTCTCAACAACAGATTCGGTGACGGATGGATTGGTAGAGGCGGACCAGTTCCATGGTCTCCACGCTCTCCTGACCTCAACCCTCTCGACTTTCATTTATGGGGGCATTTGAAATCTCTTGTCCACGCAACCCCGGTACCAAATGTAGAGACTCTTCGTGCTCGTATTGTGGACGGCTGTGATACAATACGCCATTCTCCAGGGCTACATCAGAGCATCACGGATTCCATGCGACGGAGGGTGGATGCATGTATCCTCGCTAACGGAGGACATTTTGAACATTTCCTGTAACAAAGTGTTTGAAGTCACGGTGGTACGTTCTGTTGCTGTGTGTTTCCATTCCATGATTAATGTAATTTGAAGAGAAGTAATAAAATGAGCTCTAACATGGAAAGTAAGCGTTTCCGGACACATGTCCATATAACATATTTTCTTTCTTTGTGTGTGAGGAATGTTTCCTGAAAGTTTGGCCGTACCTTTTTTAAACACCCTGTATATGCTTATGAGGGGAGCGTAGAAATTTCCCCTCTACGATTTTCTTCAAATTGACAGGTTTTGTGATGCCCGACCAATACTTCAACATACGTAAACAGGAAGACGCAACTCTCAACCATTTTCGAGCAAATCGAGTTGGAAAATTTGAGGTCTGCTTATATCCTTCGCGTGGTCGTTAATATTAAAGGAGTCTGTTCACCAAACGTGCTGTATGTCGCAGTAATTATTATTCTCTATGTTTTTATGATCAGTATTCAGTGATCCATAGGTTACATATATACTTGCTACAAACGTAGATACAACAATATAAGTGAAATGTCTGTGATTTGATTGAAAGTTCTCATGTGTCATTTTTCTTTTTAAGCCTCCTTACGAAAACGTTTTTTCTCCATTGGTCAGGATAAATATTATTGAAATAAGAAATGAATCTTTAGATATCAATAGTATGCACAGTCATTCTCAACCTGTTGTTAGAATTACGTGCGAATAAAAAATAAATTGCCAGCAGCGAGATCCGATCCAGAGACCTTGCACATACGATTGTACGCGCTTACTCGTTCATTAAGCCGCCTAAGATTTTCAGACTTGATCTCGAAAACGGTTGAGAATTGTTTCTTCCTGTGTACATATATGCTGAAGCTCTAGTTCATACCCAGTCAATATGAATAAAAATATTGAGAGAAGTTCGTACGGACCCTTTGTTAGCCAAGTGAATTACATATTACTTAAATGTTCTAGGTAAAATGGAAATAATGAGGCTGTCTGCATAAAACAATGTATAAACAAGAATTAAGCAAAACGCTCGCGAGACTTCCACTACATTAACGAACAGTTAAATTAATCCTAAGTAAAAAATTAAATCTCTGAATGGCAGCAAGAAAATTGATAAATAAAAAACCAGGCTCAAATACGCTGAGCGAGAATGACTGTGTTGTGAACAGACAGAATACTTTAAACTGTAGGTTAGCCACCTGGTAAACATTTTAAGCACAGTGAACTCAAAACCGAAACCTATAATATAATAATCTCTACAAGCCAGCGGATAGCTCCGAATGTTCAGCCGAATGTGCATACAGTTTACACACCACTGTGCTTATCAGGCAAGTCCAACGGGCGTCAGTGCATGCGATTCAGTAATTATGTAGCCATAAATAGCAGATTAATTAAGTTCCTGGGCTGTCATCCACCAAATCCGAGTGACGCAATTTTCGGGTGTATAAGCCGAGAGGATAGCGCCACCCACTCACTTGAAATAATACTCAGTTCCAGCAGTTGATAATGGTGTCCAAGTCCCACATGACTGCCAGCAGTTGCATTTGGATATTCGTCCTCCACTTATGGGTGGTAAGCAACTGGGAGCGAACTGGTGTGGATCGCCGACAAGCCAACCCGGCAGAGCGCGCCGATGTCCTCTGGCGAGACGCAAAGCTTGGTTCAAATGGCTCTGAGCACTATGCGACTTAATTTCTGAGGTCATCAGTCGCCGAGAACTTAGAACTAATTAAACCTAACTAACCTAAGGACATCACACACATCCATGCCCGAGGCAGGATTCGAACCTGCGACCGTAGCGGTCGCTCGGTTCCAGACTGTATAGCCTAGACGCGAAGCAGGCCGTTGCTTAGCTACAGCCAAAGAGGTGATATGACGCTTTCGATTACATGTTATGTCATTAGTGGGTGATAATAATTATACAACTGGTACTTATATTGCAGTTAGTTTCAATTTTCAGGTGAGCTACAGTTAGTGTTACATACAATGGGCATTTAAAGTCTAGTAACTAGGGCTTATATCTATTTCTTATAACTAATTCTTATCGCCTGAAGCGTCACATGTGTGCCAGTGAGAGGTATAAACCTACTTTTGATAGCCTTGCTCATCGAGCTAAACCCGAAGAGCGTGCCCCTGGCACTGGGCAGGCCACGATGTTGGTTCGCTGCAATTCCCTAGCATAATTTCCTAAACTAAGTCCTACAAACTAAATTATCCTAAGTCATTTCCGGTGCATGTCTTTATCGGTAGCATTGACCCCCACTCCCCCTAATCCTGCACGTGGTGGATTCCAACTATGATGGAAAGTCGGCCAGTCCACGCACAGGCGGTATGGGAATAGGGCTCTGGACGCAATCAGTGTTGGTTGCCTTAGTTATTCAGTTCATGTCCCTCAAGTATTCTGTTAAAACTTTCCGTGATACCTCGTTGGCCAATGTATTTAGCATCTGGAAGGTGTTCTCACGTATAAGCAGTTGATATGTGTCGTGGTTTGGATGTCTGTCTCGAAATGTAGTCGCAACATCATTGAAGAGGGGGCACTCGTAAACTACATGGTCGGGAGTACCCTCTGACATGCCACAGTCACACGCGGGTGTAGCCCTCTTCCCAAATCGACATAAGTATGTCGGGTAGGGTCCATGGCCAGAGAGAAAATGGGTCAGTCCTCGTGTTGGCTCCAAATATTTCATGTCCAAGCGCTCCCTCGCATCTGGTATGAACTGCAAAGTTCTACGTCCAGTTTCTCCAGTCTCCCAAGACTCCTGCCAAAGTTCCTCCCCTCTTTTCCTTATTTCCCTTTTGTTCTCCACCCTTACACCCATGATGTCTACAATTTTCTCATAATTTCCCTTTTTTGCCCAGTACCAAGCCGTTTGTTCCCTTATTTTGATGTCCAGAGGGTAGAGCCCCCTGGAGATGTTCTGTAGGGCCCCACAGATCTCAATATCATACTTCCCTGGACCCTTCTCACTGTCATGGTGGGCACAACCCTCGTGAGCCCGTGCGCCCAGGCTCCCGAGCCGTAACCCACTATTGATGTTAGGATGCTATTATGGTAAAGTTTAATAAGGTGTGGTGGGAGATGGAATCTTTTGTGTCCTATTGAGATAAGGTTGTTTAATATCTGGAGAGCTTTTTGGGTTACGGTGTCAATGTTTCTCCCGAAGTTCCACCTCTCATCAATGATGACTCCTAGGTAGCGTGTCTCACGTCGCCAGAGAACTGGTGAGCCGTTAATTCTGACAGTGGGAATTCTAATTAGATGTCCTTTTAACAGCAGGTATGTGGATTTCCTGGGTGAGATTGTCATTTTGGTCGTGTGGCACCATTGTTGGAGTTTCTCTATGGCTCTCTAAATTTTCGGTTTTATGTCTTCCCGGCTACGGCCGCCGACCAACAGGAGGAGGTCATCTGCGTAGGCTATCACCGCTAGCACTTCTTCGCTTTGTTGTAAACTGTCTAGTAATGGCTCCATGTGGATGTCCCAGAAGAGGGGTCCTAAAACGGATCCTTGGGGGCATCCTTGATGATAGCCAGACCTCCCGATCCTTACAATAGCTCCTCAGGCCACAGTATAGCGGCCCTGGACACTGTTTCTCCCGCAAGCAGGAGAAGAGCGAAGGCCACCACAGGTTGTCGAAGGCGCCACTGATATCCATTATGATGCCAACCACGTACTTGTGCGGGGTCGAGCCACAGACCTCGGCCGCCAGGGCGATTGCATCAGATGCCGACCGCCCCGGCCTGAAGCCGAACTGCCTGCTGCTCATCCCGCACAACACTCGGTGTGCTGCCAATCTGTCAGCTAGCAATGTCTCCAGTATCTTTCCGAATAGATCTAACAAGCAAATCGGCCTGTATGACTTTACTTCTGCAGGGTCCTTATCAGGTCCTTTCTTTATTATGACTACATTTGCTGTTTTCCATTTCCTCGGAAACTTCCTTTGCCTTAGACACTTATTGTAGAGAAGAGTAAGTGGTGCAGTCAGCTGGGGAGCCAGGAACTGCACCACCTCCGCCACAATGCCGTCTGGCCCAGGTGCTTTCCCTCTTTGTAATGATCTTATATGGGCTGTCACCTCTTCTTCAGATAAGGGGTATACAGCCGTCCCATTATTATATATATCTTGATCTTCATTTCGCAGTTGCCGTTGCCCTTCAGTCTCCCCATCCGCACTGTCGTCAGGCAGCAGGGACCAGAGGAGGACCTCCGCAGTCTCCTGCCAAGACTCCGTCATCCTGTTCCCGTGCCTGACTGCGATAACTTCATAGGAGAGCGGATTTTTCTCTCTTAGCAGCTTATAGGGGAGCCCCCATAGGTCCAAGACTAGCTGGTTTAGCGCGTAGTTTGCTAGCTTCGCGTCCTCACCTCTCGCAGTTCCTTTTGGAACCTCTGCTTTGCCTCTCTATATAGCAACTGCCACCTTTGTCGTTCCTGCCAGACGACACTGCGCTGGTAGTGCCTCCTCAGCCTTCTGACAGACTGACGCAGTTCTCCTAGTTCGGCAGACCATGGTGACGGAGAGGCCGACATGGCCTTCCTCCTAGTTGGTACAGCAGCCCTCACCACTCTGGTTACTGCACTCACAGGTTCCTCCGCTCTCTCGTCCATGTCTATATCCTGATGCATGTCACCTTCCGGTAATGGAGGAATGTCGCACTCCCTCGCTAGGGGTTTCCAGTCAGTTCTTTTGTAATTTAATTTTACCTCCCACCCCATGGCCCAGGGGCACACTCTTTCGCCTAAAGTGAAAGTTATTAAATTGTGGTCGCTTGTGTTGGCGTTTCCTATAACCCTCCAGTGCTGAATGATCTATGCTGTGTTTGGTGTTACGAGAGTAACGTCTATATTTGCTCCTTGTCCTCCTCCTGCAGCGTAGGTACGAGGATTGCCAGGCCTGTTGGCCACCACAAGTTGCGATGCCATAATAAACTCTTCTACTTTTTCACCGTTTGCGGCTCTTGTGCCACTGTACCACAGGGGGGTTTTAACATTTATGTTAGCTGTTATCACCACCTTTCTTCCCTGTAACGCTGTGGTTACTCTCGTTAGATGATCTAGATGCTGTTCAATATTATCTCCGTATTGAAAATACAGTGATAATTCCCACAGGGGATTGCAGCTCCACGACGTTGCAGTGACTGGTTGTGAACTGCGAGAGTGTAGTGACACTCAAAAGTTTGTTCGTGATTATGATTGCCGCTCTCAGGTCATCCCCTGTGCTGACTATTTGCCAGGTAGCGGCAGCAAATGCAATTTTCCCAGCTTGGGAATACGGCTCCTGCAGATAGAGTACATCTAGTCTCCTCTCCTCCACCTCCCTTCGGAGCTCCTGCATCACAAGTCGACTGTTATGAGCATTAAGTTGTCCAATACTTATTTTTGTCATTAAGGGAAGTACGTGTGTATTCGGTCATTCGGCCAAGTCTTGCTCCAGTCGAACGCAATTCGTCCGTGTGCTAGTACTGATTGTTGGTAAATGTCGTCAAGATCAAATTTCTCTCTGGTCTTTCGAATACTTTCTTTAGCAGGTCTCGCAAGGCTCCGAAGTCAGTGGGGAGATTCACTGATTTTAGCTGAATTCTGTCAATAACAGCCTCTTCATGTCCTACACAGACCACATGTCGTAAGGCAGTGGTCAGGGTAGTCGGCTGCTCTAGTCTAGATAGTTGCATGGTGTACTCTAGGTTGGGGTACACCCTTACCGGGTCGACAGGTGGTAGTCTGACTGTTGGTGTGCCTAGTGTGGTGGAGTTTGTACTTGTCACTATATTTTCCTGAATCGGTTGTTGTTTGTTTATTTGCTCGTCTTTAGAAACTGCCACAGCCACAGGATGCCCTTGCCGTTGTTGGTGTATTATCGGCTTTGTTCCCCGGCTTTCAGGGGAGGGAACTGCAGCTATGAGGGGGAGGTTTGTATACCCATGTTCATCGTGTGGAATTCAGTTTGTATAGCTTTATCCACTGTTTCGATTTTAGCGGGGCCCAAAAGCGACCTCAAAAATTCCTTGAATATATTTGCCCTCATAGCGTCCCTCCTCCTTTTGCTCGGAGGCTTTCGCTTTGGCATCCTGTTCGGAATGCCGGGCTCAGCCATAGCCGATTCTAGAGATTAATCTCTCTTCGAGCATTCGGTATGTCGGGCAGTTTCGTCCTGTGGCTCCGCAAGATTTTTTACCTCGATTTCTACAGGGTATGCAAATTGCCGCTGCTTACAATCTTTGCGATTATGACCATTCTCGCCACTTTTGGTGCATGCCGATTCCCTGGTACACAGCCTCAGAATGTGGTCAAGTCACCACAATTGTGGCAACGAGGTACCACGACATAATCCCTTGTATTGATGGCATGAAAGCCGACGTATAATCTGCCCATTGTTGTAATGTTTTTCCACATTGGCGCAGTTACTTCGGCGACGTGATGAACAACATCACGACCCCGTGGCCCCGTCTTAAATTTTAACTTGAAACAATTTTTTGAATTCTTCCTCATTCATTCCCTCAAAGTTTTGTTCTCATATTGTTTCGCAAAGTTCTTCGTTAGTCATAAAGTATGACCCTTGTAATCTATGGTCGGTGGTGTGTCACAGCTTGACGCCGGGTTAGGATAATGCCATTTTGCCATTCACGGCATACTTTAGCCACGGCGGCACGCGAACAGGTTACAAACATAGCCGTTTCGGAAATACTTGCTCCCTTTGCCCGCAAGCCAGTGATCATGCCCCTTTGGACGTCAAATGGATCACTCCGTTTCCGCAATAGGACAACGACTACTCTGTTGTCCGCGTCCTCCTGACTTGCTTGATAGACTGTCAGTAAATGAGATTCATTTTAGAGATCTTAAGGTATTTGAATACATCGATAATTTTGAAATAATCATTAGTGGAATAAGTTACTTGTCTACATGATATATAGCATTTAGAAAATCTATGGCCCATATACGTTGACCTAATAAACTCAAAATGTTGCGTTTGTCCCACAATGTCTCAATAAAATTTAGTTTTTGTTCTGTTTGATAGTAATAAAACTGACAGTTAAAGAGGAAAAACCGAAATTGCTGTTTTTTCAGGTGATAAAATGAAACACACAGGTGCATTAGTATGTCCGGTAGGCATGCAGTATGTTTGTAAGTAGGCTGTTTAGGTTTTTATGTTGCTAACGCTACTTAGTGCTCTGTATGAAAATCGCTGACTGCGCTGTGGGCAGTCTGTGGCTGATTGGACTCATTGTTGGAATATTCGCTGGTGTAGTGTTGGGTAGTTGGATGTGAACAGTGCAAAATCTTTCATTTGCTAACTATGCCTATCAGTAGTTAGTGCCTTCAGTAGTTAGAATCTTTTATTTAGCTGGCAGTATTGGCGCTCGCTGTATTGTAGTAGTACGAGTAACGAAGATTTTTGTGAGGTAAGTGATTCATGAAAGGTATAGGTTATTGTTAGTCAGGGCCATTCTTTTGTAGGGATTATTGAAAGACAGGTTGCGTTGCGCTAAAAATGATCAGAACAAGTAAAGAGAGAACTGTCTGAGTACGTTCAGTTTTGCTCCGCTGTTTGAAAATCAAATAACGAAGAAGATTACCATCACAGTCATTCATAATTCTTGTAAGGGGACGTTGCAGCTTGTATAAATGGAAGGTCAAAATTTTTCGATAACAGTAACTTATATGGTGGCCTAGAGTACATGCAAGATCGACTGACTGTTGACACACGTAGAGGTTTCGAAGGGGTGCACATTCATCGCTCAAGCGTAGGAGAGCTAGCTCATGGAGACAGAGCGCATAACATACGGAGATGTCCACATCGCTTCACAAAAGCCAAGGCAATAAGTTTAAGATATCAGGTACCTCGACACTGAAGTCATTAGAGACGTAGCACAAGAAAGGTTTCAAAAACGATGTCTAAGAAATATGCCGCATCTACATCAGAGTATTCTATTAAACATTTGCTTTAAGTAATACAAGGAATCGATGAAAAGGTGTGGATTAAAACCCCTCCATCCAGTATTTTAAACACCCTTCCACATAACTCGGAAGTCTGGAAGTTATCAGTCACTACTAATGATAGAGGCACCGTAAAGACATTAGTGAAAAAGAAATCAAACGAAAAAATTTCTTAACAACCCGTCTGTTGCGAAAAATATAGGCCATCCTCAGCTATTATGATGAAGAACACATTGATAAATTGGGATAAAAACACATTTCAGAAGGCATTAAGGAAAGTTTCCGCCCGCAATCTTCGGAAAGCGGATACCAGTCCACTCTCGTCAACAGAGTCAAGTCCAACTCATTAGCTCCTCTTGGCATAGCGTGCAAAAGAAATCATCATGGTATGAAGGTAAACTGCTTATAGCGACCACCGTCGTGTACCGCAATAGAATCGTCTGATGTCGCACCAACCACACCAGTACGTTTTAGTGAGACACTATACAAGGTATACAGTTCTCCGTGCAGATTCAGCAAAATTTGAACTACACGAAAATAGTCGTAACTTCTGAGCGGTTTGCATTAGGACGTTCAAAGTGCACTGTTGGCCGCGGGGCTTTATGGGAATTAGTTTGGTGTTGTTAAGCGACAAAGCCCGCTTTCACTTGGATGGGTTCGTCAGTACGCATTTCACGATACAGAATTCTCTTCACCCTCAACGGGTGACTGTGGTGTACAATGTACAGTCACGGAATAATCGTTGTTATGTTATTCCTTGATGGCACGGTGACTACCGAACGCTTCGTGATAGCCTTGGAAGATTATTGCATGCCCACTACCAAAAGTGACCCTTATTTCGACACTGTGTGGTTCATGCAAGGCGGAGCTTGCCCCGTGGAGGCAGGAGAGTGTTTAATGTCCTGGGAGAGCACTTTGGAGACCACATTCTGGCTCTGGGGTACCCAGAGACCACTGCAGGGGCATCGATTGTCCGCCATATTCTCCGCATCTGAACACCTGCGACTCCTTTTGATGGGGCTGTACTAAGGACGAGGTATACAGCAATAACCTCAAAATCATTATTGAGGTGAAAACAGCCATTCAGGACGTCATCGACAGCATCGATGTTCCGACACTCCAGCTGATCATGCAGAATTTCGCTAATAGTCTGTATCACATCGTCGCCAATGATGACAGATATACCGAACAAGTCATAATCTAAATCCGAATATCTGAAGTGACGAGTGCATGTTGAATGAAGTGGCTGCACTCCGTAGTTTGTAACTAATTTACGTATTTTTTTCGTATAGTTCAATAATTGTCACCTTGTATGTTTTCTTTTGCGCATATCAGTCTTAAAGAAGTGTTACGGTAAATGCTTCGACGTTCTCTATTTCAAAATGGAGAATAAACCAGTAATGTACGCAAGTGTTGCTTGGCCCGTTCTAAATGCTGCGAGCTTAAGCACGCCGCCTCAGTGATCCAGGAGGCACGCCGGCTCCGAATCGAATCCGCCCAGTGGATTAATGATAAGGGTCGGTGCGATAACCAGCCTGGATGAGGTTTTTAGGCGGTTACCCACATCCGTCTAGGTCACTACCGAGCTGGTACTTATGTCCCGCCTCCATTACACGATTTTCAAATATTTCAAAAAAGCTCTCACTCTTTCACGTGGGATAACACTAGACGCAAACAGATTGCCTGCGAGCCGACATTGATTTTAACCAATGGGAACAGTTGAAAATTTGTACAGAACCAGGATTCGAACCTGGGTCTCCTCCTTAGTAGGCAGATGCGCTGACCTCTACGCCATCGGGATACTGCGGTAATCACAACTGCACGGACTATCCTAGCAAGCCTCCTGTCAGACTCGAATTCCAGACCCAATCACAAACTAATGTAGTGTCCCTTGCCCTTTATCCTCACTACTCTCGGTATTTTTACCGATTCACGTAAGAGTTCGAGCGTTGTGTGCTTCCGCAATGAAAAGATCGTTGGTCGTCTCACCTCAACTATGTATTGTTGTTGTTGTGGTCTTCAGTCCTGAGACTGGTTTGATGCAGCTCTCAATGCTACTCTATCCTGTGCTAGCTTCTTCATCTCCCAGCATGTACTGCAGCCTACATCCTTCTGAATCTGCTAAGTGTATTCATCTCTTGGTGTCCCTCTACGAGTTTTACCCTCCACGCTGCCCTCCAATACTAAATTGGTGATCCCTTCTTCTAGTCAAGCTGTGCCACAAACTCCTCTTCTCCCCAATCCTATTCAATACCTCCTCATTAGTTATGTGATCTACCCATCTAACATTCAGCATTCTTCTGTAGCACAACATTTCGAAAGCTTCTATTGTCTTCTTGTCCAATCTATTTATCGTCCATGTTTCACTTCCATACATGGCTACACTCCATAGAAATACTTTCACAAACGACATCCTGGCGCATCTATACTCGATGTTAACAAATTTCTCTTCTTCAGAAACGCTTTCCTTGCCATTGCCAGTCTACATTTTATATCCTCTATACTTCGACCATCATCAGTTATTCTGCTCCCCAAATAGCAAAAATGCTTTACTACTTTGTGTCTCATTTCCTAATCTCAGCATCGCCCGACTTAATTCGACTACATTCCATTATCCTCGTTTTGCTTTTGTTGATATTCATCTTATATCCTCCTTTCAAGACACTGTCCATTCCGTTCAGCTGCTCTTCCAGGTGCTTTTCTGTCTCTGAATGAATTACAATGTCATCGGCGAACCTTAACCTTTTTATTTCTTCTCCATGGATTTTAATACCTACTCCGAATTTTTCTTTTGTTTCCTATACTGCTTGCTCAATACTCAGATTGAATAAGATCGGGGAGAGGCTACAACCCTGTCTCACTCCCTTCCCAACCACTGGTTCCCTTTCATGTCCCTCGACTGTTATAACTGCTATCTGGTTTCTGTACAAATTGTATATAGCCTTTCGCTCCCTGTATTTTACCCCTGCCACCTTCAGAATTTGAAATAGTGTATTCCAGTCAACATTGTCAAAAACTTTCTCTAAGTCTACAAATGCTATAAATGTAGGTTTGCCTTTCCTTAATCTATTTTCTGAGATAAGTCGTAGGGTCAGTATTACCTTACGTGTTCCAAAATTTCTACGGAATCCAAACTGATCTTCCCCGAGGTCGCCTTCTACCAGTTTTTCCATTCGTCTGTATAGAATTCGCGTTAGTATGTTGCAGCTCTGACTTATTAAACTGATAGTTCGATAATTTTCACATCTGTCAATACCTGCTTTCTTTGGGATTGGAATTATTATATTCTTCTTCAAGTCTGAGGGTATTTTGCCTGTCTCATACATTTTGCTCAACAGATGGTAGTATGTTGTCAGGACTGGCTTTCCCAAGGCTGTCAGTAGTTCTAATGGAATGTTGTCTACTCCCGGGGCCTTGTTTCGACTTAGGTCTTTCAGTCTTTCGGGTCTTGCAAGCAGATGAGGTACACAAATTCCGTTCCTGTGGGGACGGATGGCGACAGGAAGGTCATCCGCCCATCCACTCCCTCTAACACTGCCAAATCCGAAATAACGTGCCGACCGCGTGATGATATGTTACAACGTTAGCAGTAGAAAGATGTACACAAACGTAGTTCAGTTTTATCTATAACTTGCATACGTAACGTTATTCGCACTACCCCGGTCTGCACCTCTTTGTCCGGAGCAAATCGATGGCCACGAACGTCTTTCTTCAGAGCTCCAATAATATGGAAATGTAATGGGGAGAAATCGGTACTGTATGGAGGATATGTAAGGGCCTCCCAGAGAAACTTCTGCCACGTACGCGCAAGATCCTTGGAAACAAGTGGGCGGAAAACATTTTTCCACAAAGGCATTGACTCTTTTGTCTAACCGTGGGATAAATGCATTAAAAGCTAAAGCCATTGCTTTTGAAATAATAAACAGTTTAATGTTTTCCATCTGTTTCGTTTTCATTTGATAGACCTTTATAACTACTCCAACAAGTAAGAAAAGAATCTGATGGCATAATGACACCACAAGAAGCTGTGATGTGCATGCTCATTTTAGCAAAATCACATGAGGGGGAAGCCTGTACTCTCTTTTCATGGTACAGCCACCGTATCATAAGGAACCCGTAACAATACTCCAAATAATTATGTGACTTCACCAAAACTCATTCAAAATTAATTAAATAAAGTTGTAATTTTGCTTAACGTTTTCTCATCATACAGCAATGGAATATTATCTTAATGTTACCCCATGCCTGCTAGAATCAACTGATCTACATGTACCACTACAGTCTAACATCGAAGTACGGCAATGGAAATTTCGATCTTACACATGTTAGCGAAAAGGGCACAAAAAAAAGAAAAATAATTGAAATTTAATAGCAGGCTAAGAGATGATTAAGAAAAATGTTTCATATACCGTTATGTGACCTAAACGACTATTTTGACAAATTTCAGTATGAGCACTGAGGGAAATAAGGAACCAAAAAGATCCACCTTGTCTGCAGAAGGGACCCGACAATTGCCTGACCAATCTGCAGAGGTAACACATAGAGAGAGGGAGAGAAAGAGAGAAAGAGAGAGAGAGGGGGGGGGGCGGGAAAGGAAGAGAGCTGGAGCCTGTGTGTGTGTGTGTGTGTGTGTGTGTGTACCTGCCCTCTGCGATAAACCTCGTTGCCCCGGGCAGGCTGGCCCATCAATCTCGGGCCACAAAAGAGCCAGCGCCTGTTCCAGACCACCCCTATTGAACACACAGACGAGGGCGCAACGTTTCCTGGCAATTCGTGCTCTGCAGAGCCACCGCCAGTGTTTCCGCTCGGAGATTTACGTATTAAAACAGTAAAGCTTTTTTCTTCTACTGTGCAGTCGACGCTGGTTGAGGATTTTACATTTTTGCGTTTTTTTAACCGCTCTCGCAATAGGGATGCAAATGTTCATTTCCAAAAGCAAAATATCTCGTCCGGCTCTTTAGAGGTGAACACTTAGTTGTATGAATACTGACAGGATAAAAGGAGTAAATTTGTCCCGCTGGGTAATTGCTCAATTCACACTTGAGTCGCGCTAAAAGGTCTCGGTTGTTTGTGTCCTCTGGTGAAAGGGAAAGTACACGAACATTTTATTTCAAAACGCTTTGAATGAGCAGATTTTTGTGAAATATTTTTCTCGCATACGTAACGTTCCAAAACCAATGACAAATGCAAGAAGTGTCCTCAAAAAGAACGTACGAGGTAGCTGCAGTAACCGGTAGGATTGTACGAGTCGTGCGTGTCACCGATAGATTTCATCACAAATCAGTTACAGACATAACTTGAAGCGTTCATAAATTGCAGTGGATTGTACATACAGTGCGCCAACAGGTGGTTTCATGACGCCAGACATTTCTGTTCACTGATGAAAGACCCTTCAACGTATTGCACGTCTTAAGAACTCTAGGAATATCCTGCGCATTTCTTGATGTTTCCATATTTTGCATTAGGCCTCAGTGTAAGTTGGTTAATAGTATGATAAGTCCGTCAGAGAATTTCGTTACCCACCTCTGCCAATTCGTGTGTCTGTAAGCTCCAACGAAATACCAAGGGCCTGTGCGCACCCTTATCTCCCGTGTTTCCTCATTGTCTTGTAATCTACATTTCTCTTTTCAGTGTTGTCGATAATGCTTCTTTCAATTGCCCAGTCGATATTACACAATACGTGGACGATTTTCCCTTCTCTGTTTATCTCATTACTATTGTCAAACAGTTTATATTACATTAAAAATACATTAGTGAACCAGTAAACAAATACTATATTACCCTTCTGAAAACATTTTCTATCTTTTATTCCACTGCTCAGCTCCGCATTGTATTCGATTACAATTAACACACGTATTCGTCCACTAGTTCAGTATTTTAATTATTATTCCGTCACTACCATTCACCACACTGACTGTACAACAAATCCTAATCGTTTTCTATTTTTATAGAGTTACCTCATTCTTTTGTAGACTTACATAACACTAGGAAAACGTTATTTTTGAAATTCGGAATATACTCGATTGATGCGTGCTCTTCATGCCAGTATTTTTCTTTCTCTTAAAAAAAACGGCTTTTGGGACGTACTCATAGAGCCATCTGAACAATGAAAAAAAAGACAGTGTGTTTTGACAATTCACAACATTTAATAGGATCAAACCGTAACCTGGTACGAAGTGCTTGGTCTTGTCATGTGACACTACGCAGGCCATTTCAGTGTCAGATACAATGATACGAAGGACAACACAGTATACTAAGTCCTTGGCACAACAGGGAAGCAAACCGTTCGATTAGGAATCTGCCGCTCTGATATTCTTGCCAATTCTGTGTTCTAAAAACATTTCCCAAACACCATGTGAAAATTTTGGAGGAATGACTGACCGTTTCAGTATTGTATATTCCAATCATATTTCTATTTAACAAAGTTGTAAGCGTATCTCTTTTCGGTTCATCTCTTGTCTTGTTTTACTGCACCGGCTTTAAGACTACTACTCTTCTGGGTACATTTCTAGAAAGTAATGGTTAGCGTCCGCTCATTACCTCCTCCTCATTGATGTAAAATTGTCTTCTCGACATCATAATCATCGACATCAACATCATTCTTGTCATTATCAATAGCAGCAGCTGTTTGATACCCACCGCCGGGTAATGGCCTCGTATTCACTTTTCCACGCAATCCTGGTTTTCTCATTGTCTCGATGTTTTCTTATCCCTTGGAATCGCTCAGGGAACTTTCTGAAACACCTACCGCCCACAACTACGTGTTCCGATCACCAATCCATTTTCATAGCAGTCATGATAAGAATTTTCGCTCTATTCTGTTCCCTAATCAGTTCGTCTGTTCCTGTAGTAACTCCCAACATGCATCTCTCACTTCCCCTTCGAGCTACTCTCAGGCTTCGAATAATATTCGCATTAAAAGTCCACGTCTCGCAGCCGCAGGTCACAACTCACAACACACAGAGACAAGATTCCAGTATTAAAACTTCCTGTACTTTATCAGGAACATTCTGGACTACGTTTCTTCTGTTTCTTTCACTGTCAGTCTAGTAGTTGTCTTCAACCACGAAAAATATAGAAAAACACGACTAACTGCATGACTTCATTAGTAATGTGTAGTACACTGTACGTTAATCTTACTATAATTTATTTGCAGGCTTACTTTCAGTCGTGCTGTATGCTGTATATTTTTAGTTGAATTGTACCAGAGCCAACACTACAACATCTTAAGCAAAACGATGCTGTTTATTTTGCACTTCATCGATAAGTATTCCCTTTCTATTTCTCTAAATCGTGGATCTGAAAATTTACCTGGGGCTACTGACAATAGTTTCGGTGGTATGCAATCTCCTTGCCTAATTGCTCTTGCGGTTATAAATGCATCATTTATAGAAGGCATAACATCGACGTACAGGTGCACATAATTCAGTGTTCATACATTCGTATAAAAGTTATCTGAAATGGTGAGCGAGCTAGGTGCCAGGTGCTAAATGGTAGGATTAGGCTGTCAAATGAAGACCACTCGCACAATAACAAATTTATTAAAATAAACCAGCACTGCACGCAGTTAAATAATAAGATACAAATTATTGCCCAAAAGTTTACAATACAATTATAAATGCCAGTAGGTATTCAGTAGTTTATTTTTACAGTCAACCGAGTGTGAGCAGGACTCAAACCCGGTACTAGTTCACAGTACTGGGCACGCCGCTCTGCAGGACGCTGGTCAGATAGCGCTGTCTTTGTTACTTCTAAAACATATAAGTAGAATATATTTGACAAACGCACAGTAACCAGTTAATAAAAGAGGGAGGCTCTTCAAAATTTTACAAGCTTGTACAACGCATTCCCTGGACCCAGAAATATTTTTAAAACGACTTTTCACAATCGGTTGTATCTAACGCCAATAGCTATTAACTCCTGAATAATAAACCAAGAACAACGATTCCTGAAAAACCTGATACAAGCTTAACACAGCTAGGTAGAAACTTGCAAGAATCAGTGCTGATGACGGAAGCCTAATCGAACAGAACCAAGCAGAAGGTTACAATACTCACATAATAAAACTTTTAAAACTGGACGCGTAATTCAGGAAGATAAGACTAGCTGTACAACCCAAAACCATTATCCTCATACACGCTGGAGCCCAAAGGAATAACTGGCCAATTTACGCCTAAGGCAAACAACATTTAATTCCGACGCACGGTAAGAGGAACAAATTAATGAGGAACAGCAGTTTAACGCAACACATTAAGTAACCAACACTTCTCAACTATGTTGGTGGCAATAACACAGACCAAGTAAGAAATCGACAGCAGACCAATACTGAGTTCCAGCAAGTACCATTAACCCAGGCTGTGCAGTATGTTAAAATCGATTCCGAGGCGCAAACACACAGCAACAGAAAGTGTTCTGGAAGATGCTCAACAAGTGCAGTTTTTTGGTTAAACATGGGCTGTTTCAAGTGGTCACTGCTACCCCAGTCTGTGCCCACTTCTCCTTCTGGCCACACGTTTGCAGAGGTTTCGTGTCGACGTCATGTACTCGACGATGCGTTGATCTACATCTATATCTACATGAATACTCTGCAAATCATATTTAAGTGCCTGGCAGAGGGTTCATCGAACCACCTTCACAATTCTCTATTATTCCGATCTCGTATAGCGCGCGGAAAGAACGAACACATATATCTTTCCGTACGAGCTCTGATTTCCCCGTATTTTATCGTGGTGATCGTTTCTCCCTATGTAGGTCGCTGTCAACAAAATATTTTCGCATTCGAGGAGAAAGTTGGTGATTGAAATTTTGTGAGAAGATTCCGTCGCAACGAAAAACGCCCTTCCTTTAATGATGTCCAGCCCAAATCCTGTATAATTTCAGTGACAGTCTGTATTACGCTTCGTGATAATACAAAACATGCTGCCCTTCTCTGAACTTTATCGATGTGCTCCCTCAGTACTATCTGGTAAGGGTCCCACACCGCGCAGCAGTGTTCTAAAAGCGGAGGGAGAAGCGTAGTGTAGGCGGTCTCCTTAATAGATCTGTTACCTTTTCTAACTGTCTTGCCAATAAAACGCAGTCTTTGGTTTGCCTTCCCCACAACGTTTTCTGCGTGTTCCTTCCAATTTAAGTTGTTCGTAATTGTAATTCCTAGGTATTTAGTTGAATTTACGGCCTTTATATTTGATTGATTCATCGTGTAACAGAAGTTTAACTGATTCCTTTTAGCACTAATATGGATGACCTAACACTTTTCGTTATTTAGGGTCGAACTGCCAATTTTCGCATCATTCGGATATAGTTTCTAAATCGTTTTCCAATTTGTTTTGATCTTCTGTTGGCCTTTTTAGTCGATAAACGACAGCGTCATCTGCAAACAACCGAAGACGGCTGCTCAGATTGTCTCAAAAATCGTTTATACAGATAAGGAACAGCAAAGGACCTATAACACTAACTTGGGGAATGCCAGAAATCACTTCTGTTTTACCCGATGACTTTCTGTCAATTACTACGAACTGTGACCTCTCTGACAGGAAATCACAAATCCAGTCACATACGTGAGACGATATTCCATAAGCACGCAATTTCACTATAAGCCGCTTGTGTGGTACAGAGTCAAAAGCCTTCTGGAAATCCAGACATACGGAATCGATCTGAAACCCCTTGTCAATAACACTTAACACTTCATGTGAATATAGAGCAAGCTGTGTTTCACAAGAACGATGTTTTCTAAACCAATGTTGACTGTGTGTTAATAGAAACCCAACCACCCTTTGGCTCAAGTCGAGGAATCTGCAGACTACACGGTCGCAGAACTACCGACGTGAGCCGCCACCTGCAGTTGGCTGTACCGTGTGCTCTTCATGGCATCCGAGAGGACCTGTTCCACATCTGGAATGACTCCACCCGGTATGCACATAGAGTGCACATTGGTTTTCTTTCCCTTCTTGGCAGCCATCTCCCTAAGGGGCCCCACAACGCATCTAATGTAGGAGCTCCCAACTATCACTAATCCCATCCCCTGTAATTGTCCATATCTTGCAGGCTGAGAGGTTTCCTCTGACACAAGGCAGGCGACAGCATCTGGCTCAGCGACAGCGTCAGCCACAGACAGTGCCTGGACCCTGTTTGTCAGACACACCGAGGAGGCCTTACGTGCGGCCGCCTGGGAAGTTTTCGCCCTTGCTACGCCCCGGAGCGACCTCCCACTCTACCATAGGTGAGGGATTAACCTCAGTGCGAGCCATAACTGGGCTGTCCACCGGTGAGGACCAATCGGAGGGTGTGCTGGACGTCCGTTGGATCCCCACGGCCGACCCACAACAGTGGTGCCCAGCCACTGCAGACTCAAGCTGTGTAACCGAAGCCATCACAGCCTGAAGCTGAGAGCGAAGTGTCACAAACTCGGCTCGCATCCGCACACAACAATCGCAGTCCCTGTCCATACTAAAGACCGTGGAGAACCAAACTACGCAGATAAACGGACTATCGGTATGTGCTGCGCAGCTCTACTTTAAACCCTGACGAAAATGCAGGAACTGTGTCTAATAAATTAGATTAACATTCATAGATTCAAAAACCTAACTACCGAAGCATTCAGGTGAAACTAAATAATTAACCCCTGATTGGGAACTTGTAATATGTCACAAAATCGATTTACTTTCCGACGCAAACGAAAACGCGAGAACTGTGGCTATTATATAATAAATAAACACTCAGAAACACAAGAAAGTAAACTATTAAAGCACACAGATGATATTATAAAATTCGCTCCTGGTTAGGAACTCTTAAAAGTCACTTCCCTGTTTCTGCTTTTGCTGCGGCCGGCTACTACTGCCTGACTCTGGTGGCGTCCACTCAGCTTGTTCGCTCGATATGGACTCAGCGCTCCTGTTAACAGCTGGAACTTTCCTTCTTACTCGCCAGACAGAGAGTACTCCCCTCGACCCCGGAACGCCTGTAGAGGGATCGGAAGTCACCGCGCACGACCTCTCTGGAGTCACGTCCGAAGCCGTTGCTGGTTAACAGGCAAAGAAGGTAATCACGAGTGATACAGATAACAGCCGGCAAGATTCATCAACAAAAAACTGTTCTCCACACTACAACTGCTGAATTAACAGTCCTGGGGAACATTTTTTGTTGTACGTAGATGTTATTTGTACCCGATATTTCGTACCAATTATGTACAAATAACAGTTTAAATAACTTGGCTGAGTATGAATTAATCGTCCTCGGCACGAATCTGCCCGGCGGATTTGTGTCGAGGTCCGGTGAATCGGCCAGTCTGTGGATGGTTTTTAGGCGGTTTTCCATCTGCCTCGGCGAATGCAGGCTGGTTCCCCTTATTCCGCCTCAGTTACACTATGTCGGCGATTGCTGCGCAAACAAGTTCTCCACGTACACGTACACCACCATCACTCTACCACGCAAACATCGGGGTTATACTCGTCTAGTGTGAGACGTTCCCTGGGGGGTCCACCGGGTGCCGAACCGCACAATAACACTGGGTTCCGTGTGGGGTGGCGGAGGGTAGAAGTGGACTGCGGTAGTCGTCGTGGGGTTTGTGGATCACTGCAGCTTCTCCGTCGTTTCTAGGTCCCCAGTTAACATACAATACAATACATACAATGAATTAATCGTTGAGTCCATCGTAGAAATTGTAAGTGGTATGTTGATTAATGAAAATGAGTACTTAGGTACATCTTGAACTTCAAAGCTGTGCTTTATACCCTCTAAGGAATAAACAAATATGAAGCACGATGAAGAAATTATCAGACTGGGTTGGAAATCGATAGATTTGATGTACATGTACATAAAATCAAATGATTTGCAATTTCAGAAAAATTGGGTGAGTTATCCTAGAGAAAGAACTTCACAAATTGAGGAGTCAACGACGCGTTGGTCCACCTGTTTGACGTACCGGACAGCGTTGGGTTACCAACCTGTCCATCGCCCGCCATAAGGCTCGACAATCAGGAATTATGGTCTAGGGTGCCATTCCTTTTCGTAACAGGACGCCTTTGGTTGTCATCCGCAGCACTGTTACGGCACAGCGGCAAGTCGATGACATCAACGCCTCATTTTGTTGCCCTTCATTCCAGGCCATCCTTGGTTTACATTTCAGCAAGATAATGCCCGCCTGCACACGACGAGAGTTTCTCCTGCATGTCTTCGTGATTGCCAAACCATACATTTTCCAGAAAGTTCGTCAGGCCTCTTCCCAGTTGAGAACGTTTGCATCATTATGGGCAGCGTCCTCCAAGCATCTCGGGATTCCGACAATCTAACACGCCCGTTGGGCAGAATGGCATGGTGTCTCTCAGGACGATATCGAACAATATCAATCAATACTACGCTGAATAACTGCTTCCATAGGGGCCAGAGGTGGACCAACAAGTTACTGACCTGCTTAGTTTGTCCACCTCTTTCTCTAGAATAAATGATAATTTTTTTCTGAAGTTGTAATAATTTGTTCAGCTATACATGTACATCACATCTACGGATTTCCGTCCCATGCCGAAGTTCCATAATGGTGCGTCGTTTCTTTGTCCTAGAGTGTGTATGAATATTTATGCCCTAAAAACCACACGGAAAAGTAATCTGCTGCCGATTATGACGAAATACCACAGATACACATACTTACTTAAGGTAGGAGCAACGTAAATGAATTTTGCATAGCTCACTTCTCAAACATCAGAAACAAGATAGTTATTCTTCAGGAACTGATCCAAGAATTACATACTGTGTTTCCTTTCCGCTTGTAGCTCAAAGCAGAGCAAATGAAGAAGATCGCACTTATATGTATCACTGAATTTAGTTATGAATTAATAGTTAAATAAACAATTTCCTGAAGCACAAGTATCAGAGTAAAAGTTAAAATGAAAATCTCTTCCTACTCTTGCAATTGGGAAACCAATCGCTATCAAGGTTTCCACAAAATGTTTCACTAAAATACCAAATCACTGTGCACTGTAATCAGGAAATCATCATTCCAGGACAGAATCTGTTGACTCAGTTTTCTCCATCTGGAACGCAAGTCGATGCAAAGAACGGATTATTTGTTGGTAATCATTTGAAATAGTAGAATGCAATTAATTCAGTAAACTCGTCATGCCACCTCAGAGAATTTAGGTGCCTCTGTCGACAGCAACAAGTATTCACAATATTACGGCACTGCAATATAATAAATGAGATATTTTAAGCAGAGCAAAATAATTTAAAGAAAAGGCTTTGACTATATGTTTATATTGTTCTCAATATAGTACTGCTGACGCGTAAGGCCCACATGGGCCCTAAAAGCAGGAAATAGAAAGTACGTTATTGCAGTGAGCAACGAAATTACATACTCTCAATACACGACATCAAGCAAGGTGACAAATAATTTATAATGCAGAAGATGATTACTGGTTTGAATCTACCACTCCACTGATTGAGAACATACTCGGGCTTTAATCAGCTTCCATTTAACGAAATTGAACCGACTGTTAACGTTTGTCTCTGCGCATGGAATTATATCATCCCAAGTTTGTACGCGGAGTGGTCGCACGACAGCTATTACTTATAATGCACTTCTGATACAACACGTGCACTCGCCCAATAGACACCACGACAAGCAGTTTAAAAGATCTCACGCATGTTCTTCGTCATCGTCAGCCGAACAGATCATATCATTACTTGAACAGAAAACTGGGAACTGCGTGAAGAATGCATATTCGAATGATATCGCCTCGAGGATGCAAAACTGCGAACGACTCTCACAGGCTCATGGCCTAAATCAGCTTTCGTCAGTGGGGATACAAACAGATTGCTCAGAAAGCTCGTTTCGAATAATCAAAGCTGATTACAGTATAAACACACAAATATTGCAAATATAAATTCTGGATTTAAGGAGAGCAAAAATATCGTGATAAAAAATGAAATTGCAAATGAATAGCCAGTTTTCAAACTATATTTACAAGCGGCGGATTTTTAGTGGTTTTCGCGAGCTTTATATTAATTTACTTAGTTAATATCTCATTTCTGAAATTAATTGCTTTTTGTGCATACTGATCTCTTCATATCAAACTGAATTATATCGGTTTTAACGTCCCTTAGACTTCGTACTCTATTACTGAAACTGTTCGATCAATATAAACTTTTTGGTCCAGTTTTATTTTAATTTTTTCCCAGAATCTTCCCGTCCATGAATTGAATGTTTTCCATTTGATTTCAGCATTCCCATCTTATGAAGCACTGAGACTCATACTTCTCGTAGGTATCACATCGAAAGTCTTACGCCAAATATGGTTTGTTATCTTTCCCGTAAGTATACTTCCCACTGTCTGTGACACAGAAAGGCGGAAATCTGTTCACGTTGCTTACTTTCAGTCTACTATCTACGCTATCACATTCTGGGGCAGCTCTGTACGATTACCAAGGATATTACTATTCCAAGAAAGTGCGGTCAGGTAGGTTTGCGATGTCAGTTGGTGACAGCCATTGTAGGTATTATAGCTCAGCACTGTTCTCTACGATGCTGACTCAGAAGAAACTGCAATATTAATTCAGTGAACTCGAGAAAAATGATTTACACTTGAATGACACTGCGTTACCCGTCATATTAAAAGATGTGTACTATTCAGCAGGTTTATTTTCAATAGGATTTTAACAGGGCTAAGGAATGTCTTTAAATCTAAATTGAATGGTTTCGTTGTGACACACTCCTGTTCCTCGTAGTAGGTGCGAAAATTGCTCTTTAATGTCTACTATATTTATAAATTCATTTTTTCTTTTGTTCGAAAATTTTCTAATCGGAGTTGCATAAACTGTGTACTGACTTGTTCCGTGACCACGCATGTTTGGCTCGCATGGTCACACGTAAATTGATAAATAGATAAAACACAAATGAGTTTTTGTTGGCGGAAGATTCATACATAAGGGCTGGAGAAACGGTTCACATACATCTTATTATGTTTGTACAGGAGACTTATTTATGTATCGAAGAGCAGGCGATATTGCTTCCTGTTTGAAAGTTCACTCTCACTGCTTTATTAAATCCCACGCCTCAGTCGAGAACACTAAACTTTGCAGCACAGTAAACTTACGTTATACAGTGTTTTGCCTTTTCGTCTTGTCTTGGCTGGTTTTCAGAGTTCACGCATAATCAACCTTAGTGACGAAAGAATTTACATTAACATGTTATGCAACTCAACTGCTTTAACCCAAAATTAGGTGTCCATTGTTTAAGGTCGCTTCAGTGTACTTTATGTACTTCGTACACTACAAAAACTCGATTAGGCAAGACAAGAAGTGAATAATTATTAACAAAATTGCTTGCAGCTAAAATAATGCAACACATCAAAGAAAATGCCTATCAGCAGCACCCTGCGACTAATTTTAATCCATTTCGGTTTGGGGTTCACGAGACGAAATTTATTTCATTATTACGACTGAAGGCAGTAAACAATTGTTCCTGTGTCCAAAGAATGGTTAAATGAATACATATGAACACTTGTTTCGTAGGTAAGTTTTATAAAGTTTCATTATTACGACTGAAGGCAGTAAACAATTGGTCCTGTGTCCAAAGAATGGTTAAATGAATACATATGAACACTTGTTTCGTAGGTAAGTTTTGTAAAGTGAGAGGATGAGCTGTTTACACGGATACAGTAAAGTAATAGCGACCTTCCAATAACTTGTAGAGCTAGTGATAAAAGCTATTTCACGAAAAAAGTATGAAACACACAGGAATAACGCCTACAGAATAGGTGAGGATTCCAAAATACGACTGAAGAGAATGGGAGAATAACTGAACAAGACCTGAAGGTCATCAGTTAAAGAATTGGTTAAGGAAACAGCAACGGAACGTGTATCCAATTTGAGACGTGTGTCAATTTAGCAGTGTGTACTGAAGTGACGGAAGTCCAAGGGATAGCGATAAGCACATATAAAGATCGCTGAGTGTAGTGTACACAAGTGACAGTGCACTGGCGGAACTGTTTCGCACTCACGCGACTCATGTGAAAATATTTCCGACGTGATCGTTGTCACAAAGCGATAATTACCAGATTTTCAACCTGGAGTGATAGATGGAGCTAGGCGCTTGGGGCATTCCGTTTCGGAAATCGTTAGGGAATTCAATATCCCGAGATCCACAAATCGTAAGTGTGTCGAGGACACCGTATTTCAGGCATTACATCTCATCGCGGACAATACAGTGGGCGACAGCCTTCACGTAACGACCCAGAAGAGCAGTATCTGCATAAAGTTGTCAGTGATAACAGACAAGCAGCGCTGAGTGTCCGGCGAAATTTGGCGTTAATGCCTTTTCCAACAGCACGACATCGCCTCTCCTTGACTGGTGGCTATATCGCTTGGAACCTGGACGACTGGAAAACAGTGCCCTGATCAGATGAGTCCATATTTCATTTGGTAAGAGCTGATAGTAGGGATCAAGTGTAGCACAGATCCCATGAAATCATGTACCCAAGTTGTCAACAAGGTATTGTGCAAGCTGTGTCACAACGGTGTGGGCTGTGTTAACATGGAACTGAACCGATAATTGCCTGGATATGATGGGATAGGTTATTAGGAGACTATTTGCAGCCGTTCGTAGACTTCCCTTTCCGAAACGACGATTGAACTTTTACGGATAACAATGCGTCTTGTCACCGTACCACAATTGTACACAACTGTTTTGAAGAATATCGTGGACGATTCGAAGAAACGATTTGGCGACTCAGATGCTCGACATGAATCCCATCAAACAGTGGTGGAACATAATCGAAATGGCAGTTCGTTCACAAAATCCTGCACCGGCTACACTTGCGCAGTTATGCACAGCTATAGTGGCGGCATGGCTCACTATTTCTGAAGTGGACTTACGACGACCTGCTGAGTCTACACCATGTGCAGCTGCTGCATAAGCCGAGCAAAAGAATGTCCGACATATATTAGGAGGTATCCTATGACTTTTGTCAGTTCAGTGTATAGCGCACTAGGAAATGTGTCAAGTTTACAAACCGCAATGCAGCTGCCAAATGCTTAGAATCACTTTAGGATTTGTGTCCAAAGTGAACGGCGCAATGACTAAAGTCACGATTCGGTTCCCAAGACCAGCAGAGAGAGGTGACGCAATTATAAGACTAAATACAGCCGACCAGTTGCAATGGATAAAGAAATCTTTACCTAGGTTTCGGCAGATTTAAATCTGTCTTCTTCAGAAGGCGGCAAATTTTACATAGATATGGAATGATGTATCATCGTCGTTTTTACAAATATCTGCATAGATCCATTAGTCCAAATTAAAATATAGCCCTGAAAATAGGGTTTGTCATGTAAATAAAAATTAGTACATGGATGTAGCAGAGCTCACAAGCGACTAATTTTTATTTACATGACAAACCCTATTTTCAGGGCTATATTTTAATTTGGACTAATGGATGTATGCAGATATTTGTAAAAACGACGATGGTACATCATTCCATATTTATGTAAAATTTGCCGCCTTCTGAAGAAGACAGATTTAAATCTACCGAAACCTAGGTAAAGATTTCTTTATCCATTGCAACTGGTCGGCTGTTTTTAGTCTTATTACGTGGAACCGTTGCTGTTGCGCAGCTATGTTTAAAATACTGACGCAATTATCTTGCAAAGTACGGATGGGTTCATGCCAGTGGTTGGAGTCGTTATTATATTCTGCTGTGCTCTTTCCGGCATCTCCGACTAATTTGTCTATTTTATGCTCTGTATCTTGCACGGCGACGTTAATTAAAAGCTTAATAAAGTTGCGAGTGGCTTGCGGGCTTGAAGGAGGGGTCAGGCGTTAATGTATTAAGTACGAGGTTGAGGCTTACCGCTGCTGTAGACAGCAACACTGCGCATTAACTCGTTGTTTTAATGTAAAATCCAGTTATTTCATCGCACTGCAGAAAGCAAGCTTAATGTACACTGGGCTACGAGATAGACTCAGCTACCAAAAAGTTCGCAGATCCTGTAGAGGGAAGGCATTACAATGGGAGAACCATCTTATTTTCTTTTATTCCTATTTATAATCTTTGTAATTCCATACAGTAAGCACATCATAGCTATCAGAGAATACTACCACCCCGAAAATGTAACAGGTTATCCAGGATAGCTTTTTCTTTTCCTCGCAGTAATTTTTAATATTAAATTGAGCAAATGGTTACGCGCTAAAGGGATAAATGTGACGATCGACTAAAGCTGTTTCTAATGACAAATTGGTTAAGTTATATGAAACTTATCGTTTCCAAAGACAGTCTGCTGAGCTTTCTCAACTTATAGCGTGAAAATCGATGAAGTGTTACACAATTGCTGTTAGATTTCCCATAGTTCTAGAGGCATAAAATGTTAGTGAAGGAATGTAACATGACGCAGGATTACTATGTACAGCTCTTTCTGTTTTATGATAATTTAAAATCATTGCCGTCGGATTAGCTTTTTTGTAATACACTTTACCACTCTTCGCGTACGCTAATGGTGAAACGTCAGTCATAGCCACACCTTAAAAATATTACAGCCTCTAAACCACGTCTCCGCATATGTTGAAACTGGAACACCGAGCCAAAAATTTCGAGACCCTAACGTCTCATATTACAATCCAGTTCTCGCAGCAGGCTATGAGCTGCCTGACACGAGTGTGTTTCGTTCCATAGCTTTCGACTGGAAATGGCCGATGGATTTAACGAAATCTGGGGAAAAGCCGTGGCAGCACATAGTAAATAATAATGTAAAGTTACTTCTGATAGCTGTGCTGTGCTCTGTCGGAGGTTCAAAAATGGTTCAAATGGCTCTGAGCACTGTGGGACTTAACATCGGAGGTCGTCAGTCTCCTAGAACTTAGAACTACTTAAACCTATCTGACCTAAGGACATCACACACATCCATGCCCATGGCAGGATTCGAACCTGCGACCATGTCGGAGGTTCTGAGGTAAGTTTGATATGACGGAAACCAGGCGTGACGTGCGTGGCATCAAGTGGTCTTCTTACACTTTTCCTTATTTCCTAAAAGAGCCATGTGAACGTCGAATTCCTTAGCAATTTCCATACTTATCATAAACGTTAAATTGCATATTGTTTTATTGGTCACATGTTTGTGGTACTCTTTCTTTCCACCGATCAATAATTAATATATTTACTAACCCCCTTATGATGATTGGCTTCTTTCTCATCGCATAAGATCACTAGTCTGTTAGAAACAATAGAACGTTTCCTTTACAATTTTTATGGGCGTTTATTATCACTGTAAAAAGAATCCCGCGTCATTTCGAGAATTAAACATTTTTCACCACATAGATGAAACTAAGTGACTCTTGCAGGTAGTAAAACAGTTGTCAAGACCAACATAAGAGACAAATCAGTAGAAAGGTCAAGTTTCTAAAAACCATGGTTTTTTTGTGCAATTCCAGTGATACTGATTCCAAAATTAAATTAAAAGGACCAGATGGCGTATCTAGTTTGAGGACACTCCCAAATTTTACAGAATCGTGTTAGTGACTACAATTTAGCAATGTCAGAGTTCAACAAAGGGAGAACATTTGAAACTGCGCCATAGGGTGGTGGGGTTTCGGGTTCCGCTGGATAGGTCAGGAGTCCACTACACGCAACAAGCGGCTACACGGGTAGCAGGGGTTGTGTGGCGTGGGCTGGGCGGTTTTTTAGGTTAGATGGCCTTGGGCAAGTACAGAAAGGGCAACAGCCTCAACGGGTGCGGGGCAAAGTCAGGACATGCAGGGACAAAGCAGCAATCGGTATTGTAATTGCAAACTGTCGAAGCTGCGTTGGTAAAGTACCGGAACTTCAAGCGCTGATAGAAAGCACCGAAGCTGAAATCGTTATAGGTACAGAAAGCTGGCTGAAGTCAGAGATAGATTCTGCTGAAATTTTTACAAAGGCACAGACGGTGTTTAGAAAGGATAGATTGCATGCAACCGGTGGTGGAGTGTTCGTCGCTGTTAATAGTAGTTTATCCTGTAGTGAAGTAGAAGTGGATAGTTCCTGTGAATTATTATGGGTGGAGGTTACACTCAACAACCGAGCTAGGTTAATAATTGGCTCCTTTTACCGACCTCCAGACTCAGCAGCATTAGTGGCAGAACAACTCAGAGAAAATTTGGAATACATTTCACATAAATTTTCTCAGCATGTTATAGTCTTAGGTGGAGATTTCAATTTACCAGATATAGACTGGGACACTCAGATGTTTAGGACGGGTGGTAGGGACAGAGCATCGAGTGACATTATACTGAGTGCACTATCCGATAATTACCTCGAGCAATTAAACAGAGAACCGACTCGTGGAGACAACATCTTGGACCTACTGATGACAAACAGACCCGAACTTTTCGACTCTGTATGTGCAGAACAGGGAATCAGTGATCATAAGGCCGTTGCAGCATCCCTGAATATGGAAGTTAATAGGAATATAAAAAAAGGGAGGAAGGTTTATCTGTTTAGCTAGAGTAATAGAAGGCAGATTTCAGACTACCTAACAGATCAAAACGAAAATTTCTGTTCCGACACTGACAATGTACAATCGTAAAATGCGTTTTAGACAGGTACGTGCCGAGTAAAACTGTGAGGGACGGGAAAAACCCACTGTGGTACAACAACAAATTTAGGAAACTACTGCGAAAGCAAAGAGAGCTTCACTCCAAGTTTAAACGCAGCCAAAACCTCTGACAAACAGAAGCTAAACGATGTCAAAGTTAGCGTAAGGAGGGCTATGCGTGAAGCGTTCAGTGAATTCGAAAGTAAAATTCTATGTACCGACTTGACAGAAAATCCTAGGAAGTTCTGGTCTTACGTTAAATCAGTAAGTGGCTCGAAACAGCATATCCAGACACTCCGGGATGATGAAGGCATTGAAACAGAGGATGACACGCGTAAAGCTGAAATACTAAACACCTTTTTCCAAAGCTGTTTCACAGAGGAGGACCGCACTGCAGTTCCTTCTCTAAATCCTCGCACAAACGAAAAAATGGCTGACATCGAAATAAGTGTCCAAGGAATAGAAAAGCAACTGGAATCACTCAACAGAGGAAAGTCCACTGGACCTGACGGGATACCAATTCGATTCTACACAGAGTACGCGAAAGAACTTGCCCCCCTTCTTACAGCCGTGTACCGCAAGTCTCTAGAGGAACGGAAGGTTCCAAACGATTGGAAAAGAGCACAGGTAGTCCCAGTCTTCAAGAAGGGTCGTCGAGCAGATGCGCAAAACTATAGACCTATATCTCTGACGTCGATCTGTTGTAGAATTTTAGAACATGTTGTTTGCTCGAGTATCATGTCATTTTTGGAAACCCAGAATCTACTATGTAGGAATCAACATGGATTGCGGAAACAGCGATCGTGTGAGACCCAACTCGCTTTATTTGTTCATGAGACCCAAAAAATATTAGATACAGGCTCCCAGGTAGATGCAATTTTTCTTGACTTCCGGAAGGCGTTCGATACAGTTCCGCACTGTCGCCTGATAAACAAAGTAAGAGCCTATGGAATATCAGACCAGCTGTGAGGCTGGATTGAAGAGTTTTTAGCAAACAGAACACAGCATGTTGTTATCAATGGAGAGACGTCTACAGACGTTAAAGTAACCTCTGACGTGCCACAGGGGAGTGTTATGGGACCATTGCTTTTCACAATATATATAAATGACCTAGTAGATAGTGTCGGAAGTTCCATGCGGCTTTTCGCGGATGATGCTGTAATGTACAGAGAAGTTGCAGCATTAGAAAATTGTAGCGAAATGCAGGAAGATCTGCAGCGGATAGGCACTTGGTGCAGGGAGTGGGAACTGACCCTTAACATAGACAAATGTAATGTATTGCGAATACATAGAAAGAAGGATCCTTTATTGTATGATTATATGATAGCGGAACAAACACTGGTAGCAGTTACTTCTGTAAAATATCTGGGAGTATGCGTGCGGAACGATTTGAAGTGGAATGATCATATAAAATTAATTGTTGGTAAGGCGGGTACCAGGTTGAGATTCATTGGGAGAGTGCTTAGAAAATGTAGTCCATCAACAAAGGAGGTGGCTTACAAAACACTCGTTCGACCTATACTTGAGTATTGCTCATCAGTTTGGGATCCGTACCAGATCGGGTTGACGGAGGAGATAGAGAAGATCCAAAGAAGAGCGGCGCGTTTCGTCACAGGGTTATTTGGTAACCGTGATAGCGTTACGGAGATGTTTAACAAACTCAAGTGGCAGACTCTGCAGGAGAGGTGCTCTGCATCGCGGTGTAGCTTGCTCGCCAGGTTTCAAGAGGATGCGTTTCTGGATGAGGTATCGAATATATTGCTTCCCCCTACTTATACCTCCCGAGGAGATCACGAATGTAAAATTAGAGAGATTAGAGCGCGCACGGAGGCTTTCAGACAGTCGTTTTTCCCGCGAACCATACGCGACTGGAACAGGAAAGGGAGGTAATGACAGTGGAACGTGAAGTGCCCTCCGCCACACACCGTTGGGTGGCTTGCGGAGTATAAATGTAGATGTAGATGTAGAAACAAGATGTGACAGATCAAATGTAAAAAGTATACTAGAAGTAACTAAAATAAATCTGATATAATGATTAAATCACTTTGAAAGAATGTTCAAAAACGATCATGTTCGTCATTACGATAGTTTAATATATTCCTGTACATGGTTTTCATGGAGAATTTGGAAATCTTTTTCATAGTTTTGTTAAACCATTTCAATTACTTTGCTAACAAGGGATATACACTCCTGGAAATGGAAAAAAAGAACGCATTGACACCGGTGTGTCAGACCCACCATACTTGCTCCGGACACTGCGAGAGGGCTGTACAAGCAATGATCACACGCACGGCACAGCGGACACACCAGGAACCGCGGTGTTGGCCGTCGAATGGCGCTAGCTGCGCAGCATTTGTGCACCGCCGCCGTCAGTGTCAGCCAGTTTGCCGTGGCATACGGAGCTCCATCGCAGTCTTTAACACTGGTAGCATGCCGCGACAGCGTGGACGTGAACCGTATGTGCAGTTGACGGACTTTGAGCGAGGGCGCTTAGTGGGCATGCGGGAGGCCGGGTGGACGTACCGCCGAATTGCTCAACACGTGGGGCGTGAGGTCTCCACAGTACATCGATGTTGTCGCCAGTGGTCGGCGGAAGGTGCACGTGCCCGTCGACCTGGGACCGGACCGCAGCGACGCACGGATGCACGCCAAGACCGTAGGTACCTACGCAGTGCCGTAGGGGACCGCACCGCCACTTCCCAGCAAATTAGGGACACTGTTGCTCCTGGGGTATCGGCGAGGACCATTCGCAACCGTCTCCATGAAGCTGGGCTACGGTCCCGCACACCGTTAGGCCGTCTTCCGCTCACGCCCCAACATCGTGCAGCCCGCCTCCAGTGGTGTCGCGACAGGCGTGAATGGAGGGACGAATGGAGACGTGTCGTCTTCAGCGATGAGAGTCGCTTCTGCCTTGGTGCCAATGATGGTCGTATGCGTGTTTGGCGCCGTGCAGGTGAGCGCCACAATCAGGACTGCATACGACCGAGGCGCACAGGGCCAACACCCGGCATCATGGTGTGGGGAGCGATCTCCTACACTGGCCGTACACCACTGGTGATCGTCGAGGGGACACTGAATAGTGCACGGTACATCCAAACCGTCATCGAACCCATCGTTCTACCATTCCTAGACCGGCAAGGGAACTTGCTGTTCCAACAGGACAATGCACGTCCGCATGTATCCCGTGCCACCCAACGTGCTCTAGAAGGTGTAAGTCAACTACCCTGGCCAGCAAGATCTCCGGATCTGTCCCCCATTGAGCATGTTTGGGACTGGATGAAGCGTCGTCTCACGCGGTCTGCACGTCCAGCACGAACGCTGGTCCAACTGAGGCGCCAGGTGGAAATGGCATGGCAAGCCGTTCCACAGGACTACATCCAGCATCTCTACGATCATCTCCATGGGAGAATAGCAGCCTGCATTGCTGCGAAAGGTGGATATACACTGTACTAGTGCCGACATTGTGCATGCTCTGTTGCCTGTGTCTATGTGCCTGTGGTTCTGTCAGTGTGATCATGTGATGTATCTGACCCCAGGAATGTGTCAATAAAGTTTCCCCTTCCTGGGACAATGAATTCACGGTGTTCTTATTTCAATTTCCAGGAGTGTATATACCAGTTTAACGACCTCCTTTGTTACGCACAATTGGATGACCGTTAATTGTAATAAATGTTCATAGAGTAAAAAAATGATTGGCCGGGTCTAGTGGTAGTTTTAAAGAATAACTACTCCTCTTGTGTTTTTTAGGATCTCGTTCATCCGTTGATTAAATTCCCTCTGTCTGGAAGCCAGATTTTCTTGAGGTCTGGAAACCTAATAGGTTGACGTGTCTCTTGAATAACATAGAGGACAAACTGATACGTATTTAATTTTCATATTTAATAGTCCTAGATGCCTTTCTGCCATCAATTACAATGTTCACTCAGCGAAATACATTCCATTTGTAGGCAACTCGAATATACAATTTGTCCAATATCTGAGCGCAACAGAAAAACTTTACATCCCTCCTTCCTTCTTTCCCCGCCAGAACATATATTACAGCTGCAATGAAATTGAGGGTCTGCTTCTGAGTATCAGGGATCATTCTTGTTCCCTTTCCGTCCATTACTATCGTAACAGTCGGTAGCCTTGCACTTCCAAAAGACCTTTTCTAAACAAAGCCATCCTTCAGTCACCAAGTCCCTTACCTGTGCACTAGTTAACATACTCCATGCCGAATGAACTTGTCAGTCAATACAAGCAGAAGCTTGTATCTCATGTTCCATGAATATTTTCAATTTTTTCTTATTTATAGAGTACATTTTCAAATATCATGCACTGTTATTATGGTGAACGAACAACATATTCTTTCGTATCAGTAACATTGTTGTAACTTGGTACGATGTCGTAGGGGTCTCTGAAGCATCACTAAACATTTTCACTACTGTTGAAAACAATTTTCTCTATAAATTTATCTTAATATTTACTCACACCTGTATGAAGTCGCGCATATGAAGCGTGATACATTATCTGACCAAAAGTAAGCGGATAGCCCTGTAAAGTTGAATTAAGCACTAGACGTCACGAGAGGAGAAGCTGCCTGTGTAAAAGGAGGTAGGGACTAACGTCACTAGTAAAGCAGTAACACCAGAGTGGAACGGCCAGCTGAGCCCAGTGACGAACGGGGACCAGTAATTCCGTGTCACGTGAGTGAGAATCCCATAAGCCCAGTTCAGCCCTTCCGTAACTGCCGAAGTCGACTGTTTGTGATGTGACTGCGAAGTGGAAACGCCAAGAAACGATCCTAGACCAGACAGATGTCATTCAGCTACGATCAAGTACCGTCGAGTGTTGCTGGGACTGACTGCAAAAAATCGCATGATTTCAGGGGAAGGAATCACTCGTGAATTTGAAACTGCTGTAAGCAATCCATCTAGAACTAACGTGCGAAGGTAAAAAGAATGGAGTGCAACAGTCGATCACCTCCACATGAGCCACTCATTTCTGTAATCAATGTTAAATGCGCTTGGGACTGTACAAAGAGCGTCGCCACTGGGCAATGAGTGACTGGAGAAAAGGGATCTGGAGTGGCGAATCAAGCTGTACCATTGTCGTTTTCCGATAACGGGGCTTGGGTTTGGCGAATCCTGGAGAATGTTGCCTGCCATGACGTATAGCGCCACCGTGAAGTACAGAGGAGGGCGTCCTTCGTGGTTTTGGATGTGTTCACCTGATTGCGCTTAGCAGAATTCTAGTTGGGGAAGGATTTGAACACATTTTACAGCATTTTTTACTGCGTTCAATAGAGGAACAGTACAGAGAAGATCATTTTAAAAGCATGACGATGCCCCTTGTCATAAAGCAGCGTCTGCATTGCAATGGTTTGTGAATAGTAACACAAGGATCTAGTTACAACTACCTCGTGCAGCTACAGAAACGACTGTGTAAAAAGTGGAAGCGTTAATGTGCAGTAAGTGTGCAACCTACATACAGACTAACATGGGTGTTTATATAATATAAATTTCTTTTCAGACGCATTATGAGACTATATAATAGTATATTTCGGTTGGATACTTTGTCGGATAATGTTTGTATGTTTTCTGATGATAGTACTCACACTGATTAATTCACTCCTATAACAATGTTCTACATGTTTTGGTGCCATTACAGTTATGATTAAAATGTTTTGACATATAAAGTAACATGGGTTGGTTTTGATTGGTGCTACTTCATGTTGCCATTACTAAGGTAATGTCTCCATGAAGTGGGGGTATGTAAGGTAACGGGCGATAATATGGAGCTCTTCCAAGTAGTTTGTAATTTAAATTTAAAGCACAGCAGCAGAATAATATGTTGGGCTGGTGTACTTCAATCAAAACGTTTCATAGTAGAATTAAGTTCTAAAGATCTTTAGAACAACTGCAAAGTAAGTCGTTATTGTGTTATGAAGACACCATTCAGTTTCGATCTTTTAGTGCCAGACAAGTATTTGTACGTCTCATATTTAGTGCAAAGATGTCATTAAATGAAGGAAGAGGGGTGAAGCTGTGCTACAACATGGAGTTACTCCTAATTATGTAATCTGATAGCATGTCATAAATTAGTTCTGATTTTCATTTTCTGCGCTTAGGGATAAAATTATGTATTACATGCAGAGTGAAAATAGTGTAGTGGAAAATGAACATGAAAATACTTATATTGTGTTTCGATGAGCGTCGTAGTTCCGTTCCATAGTGTTTTTTTTTTTTTTAGTTGCAACGAATTATAAAATTATGTGGTGATAAATGTGTGTAAAATTATGTAATGTATTTAGGTTTAAGTATTTAAATGTTATAAAAATTGTAAACGAATTGTGGCGAAGTTTAGGAATTATTTTGATTAATGTAGTCTCACATGACCCAACTCAAGACTGGGGATAGGAGTGGAAAAAGGTGGTATTTGTCCGCTGTCCGTTGTGGTGGTAAGTTCGGAGCGGCAAAGTAAAGCGAGTGTATGCATGGACGCCAGTGTATGTGAACAAACTGTGAAGGAACAACGTGAAAGTGTGTAGGTGTGAGACAGTAAACCATGTGTACGAATTGCACCGATTATTATCTATCCAGATCGGATTCGTGAACTTCAATGTGCATGGCCACAATGCTAGAAGTAACTAAGTTTCAATCTGAACTTGTATAGTGTGCCTCATTTTGCGCAAGGTTGTGGTATGGACAATTGTGTATTCAATTCACTGCTGTTCAAAGCCTAGCCAATATATGACTCAGTATTAGGGGCGCAAATGCAACCGTTGACTACCAACCCCCTTTGCAGATGAGCCACGTGAAAAATAGGCAGTGAACGAGCGGTCGCACGGTTCCAGACTGTAGCGCCTAGAGCCGGCCGGTGTGGCCGTGCGGTTCTAGGCGCTTCAGTCTGGAACCGCGTGACCGCTACGGTCGCAGGTTCGAATCCTGCCTGGGGCATGGATGTTTGTGATGTCCTTCGGTTAGTTAGGTTTAAGTAGTTCTGAGTTCTAGGGAACTGCTGACCACAGATGTTAAGTCCCATAGTGCTCGAAGCCATTTTTTGTAGCACCTAGAACCACTCGGCCACACCGGCCGGCAGTACAGTTGCAATCCAATTGAATTGCATCCAACTGAGCACCTTTGGGAAGAGTTAGAACATCAACTTCACTCCGACCCCAGCGTTCAACGTCATTACCTTCACCGGAAAAGGAATGAGCTGCCTTTCCTCCAGAGGCACTCTGCCTCCCCATTGAGAATGTCCCCAGTAGACTTTTAATCAGATAATGTGTTATCGTCGTGCCTCATGTATATGATGACGCGACTCACACACTATCTTTCTTATAACATATCGAAGCTGTGGAGCATAACTTCAATAATATTTTGTAAGTGAGACACGTTTAGAGGAACGGCAGTTGATAAATAGAATTTACTTAGATGTCAGTGACTGTAGTGAACAGCACAGCACGCTTTGCGTTTCATGTGACAGCCGGCCACAAGCCTTGCCCTGCACGCATGCCCAACTGTGCGGAGCCCCCACCAACAGCTGGACTTTTCAGCCTTAGCCGAAACGACAAGCATCTCCACTAATCTTCGTGGTCAATCCATTTCTCCGGAATTATCCTACAACTTCCGTCGCCCCAGTGCTACGTGCTGTTTCCGATCCCTTTTCAGATCGTTTACCGTTCGCTCATTTCACTCGTGCGGCGACACTGACTGGCTGCACTTGTCTATTTTTTATTGGTGTAAATCAACCTAATACATTAATTTTACAATTTCTAAATTGTGAAAACAGTTCATTCTAACGCTATTAGTACTCTCAGGTAACAATGAACTATCTATTTTAATTTCATTTTAGTTTCGAAGAATGAGACTACTGTGTCGCAAAATTTACGCTAAACGTTAAAAAGCTGCGTTAACATCAGGCAAAGAAAGAAAAACTTTTTAATTATATGTTGATCAGTAGGTACCCAAATGGTTATTCTCCCTCTACTAATTGACGCACCGCAACGGTACTTACATTTCTAGTTTGAGCGATAACGAACATCATCTTGAATCAGTGTTGGGCATACCATACTCGTAGTCGAACAGCCTGACATTTCCAGTCACGCCGCAGAACTGTGCACGTTATATATCGCTGTTCGAACAATCATGTGACACGTTATTCACGGGGCGCGGATGCAAGCAATAAACGGCAATCTCCGTACTAGCCGTAACAACAGTCTGTTGCTCTCAGTAAGCATTTACAGTTACGTGCAACAGACTAAAAACAGCTTAACACTCGCGCTTGTAGATGTTCCACTGCGTTGATTTTGCAGCCGTTAAATGGCCCTCAACGCACCAAACGGAATTACGGAAACGGAGCCACATACAATAAAAATACAAGTTGAGCAACACCGCTTAATCTACATTGCATTGCTCTACTTATATTATTATTGTATGGTATGTGGATTCTGCACCTACGCATCACTGTATAAGGGATGATCAAAAAGTTTTTGTTTCAGGGTGTTGCTGCAGCGCATATGCGGCGTGGAGCGACGCCGATGGGGGTGTATACGAACCGATATAATTATAGGCAAGGTAGTAGTCTGGCATTCGTTTCCTGACGTGCGCGGCAAGTACGGACACGTGATCAATGCCGGCCTTATTACCACATTCGTCCAAACAGGACCAACATGTTATTCTCTATTTGACTGCCGATGGGCAAACACCAGTAGTCATCCATCGAAGAATGATGATTGTGTACCGACAGCACAACTGTCGAAAACCACCGTTGTGGTATAAGGTGCTCCTGCTTTATTATAATACATGTCCCCATATGGCAAATTTTATAGTTCAGAAATTACGTCAACGTAAGTGGGAGACACTTGAGCACCGGGTCTAATATACTGATCTCTCCCCATGGGATCATCACGCCCTTGGTCCCTTAAAAAAGGCCTTTACGGATCACACATGGACGTGCAGCAGGAAATGATGAATCCCATCATACGGAAGAGGACTATGTTTTGCCAAAAGGGTATCTTCATCCTAATCTATCGATACTTACGTCGATTTTGCCTGATTGGGTACAAATTCTGGACTGTACACCGTTCGAATGGAAACTTTATGATTTACCCTTTTACAGGACGATTCAAAAGTAACTGTACACACTTCGTAGGTATAACGTATGGATCAAAATAAGTGTAAAATTTTAAATAAAGATTTATCTGAAACTATTTTGTTTTCGAGTTGTGATGCACAATGTCATTTGTAATAGCCATTGGATCATGGGCCAGTACAGGCTTTTGGAGTGTCGTTTTCGCCTGCACGTCGACTGGTGTAGCTTTGTCGACGGTGCCCATTCACAGTCAGTCTGGAGGCTAGGGAATATCTCAGAGTTGCTTATCCCGGTAAGTGGACAGGTGGCGAGGGACTAGTGGCGTTGCCCGCCGGATCTGCGGATCTTAACCGCTAGACTTCTAACTTGGGGGCTTTCTCAAGGAGCTCGCTGTTGCAGTTGCTGTTGAGAATATAGGACAACTGCAGTGGCAGACTGAAAATAGCTGTGCAACTACGGAGAATGAGATTCCGAGAGCGGTAAAGAGGCGAACACGTCACTGTCTAAGTCCAAGTGGGCATCATTTTTAACATGGCTTGGGGTAAACATATAGTAAATGGTTAAGCTGAATTTCGAGTCCGTTCGTGTCGTTGCTTCCTGAGAACAATTAATTTTCTGTTGTTGGTGTTGCAGTTGTGATCTCCACTCTACTGCATAACTCTGAAACAAAGCATTTCAGGTAAAACAATACTTGACGCTTTATTTTTGTGCATACATTACATCCATGAAGAGTGTACAGTTACTTTCGAATCACACTATATATTTAGGCCTGCCAGATCTGCATCCTTGAATATCTGTAAGTCGTTGCAGCATGTCTAGTTCTTACTTCATTTCATAGTAATGACATAAAAATTAATATCTTGTATAAGGAAGGCTACAAGCACAAGAATCCCATTTTTATTCTTATTATTCAGGCATATCCAGATTTCAGCTATAAATATCTTATGTACCCTCCTCCCTACACACACGTGAAGTCATGTGAGGAGATGTAGTGCTGCAAGACTGTTATCTTAAAATTCATTCAAATGCATTGAAGATTGCTGTTTGTAGCTGAAATCTGCATATGCTTGAACAATAAGAATACCAATGGGATTGCGACAGATTGCTGTGCTCCTGTCCTTCCATGTAACAGTCTGCAGTCGCTACATACAACAGTTCCTTATGGGGTACAATCTGGTTGTAATTACCTTCACTTTACACCATCGATCATTTAACACTTGCCGGCCGAAGTGGCCATGCGGTTCTAGGCGCTGCAGTCTGGAACCGCGAGACAGGTACGGTCGCTGGTTCGAATACTGCCTCGGGCATGGATGTGTGTAATGTACTTAGGTTAGTTAGGTTTAACAAGTTCTAAGTTCTAGGGGACTAATGACCTCAGAAGTTGAGTCCCATAGTGCTCAGAGCCATTTGAACCATTTAAGAACTGTAGTAAACAGTTCAGCTTCAGATGAAATATCTGGTGCGGTTTAATTGATCTGGAGACTCAGAAGGCGTTGTTGATGGTAATGTGTCGATGTTAACTTATTGTTCAAATTGAACAACTTTTTGGTGCATTCCATAAAAAGGTAAAGTAGGTTTTTTTGTGGAACTGTCATTTCAGACCAAAAAAAAATGTCTCTGAGCGCTATGGGACTTAACTGCTGAGGTCATCAGTCCCCTAGAACTTAGTACTACTTAAACATAACTAATCTAAGGACATCACACGCATCCATGCCCGAGGCAGGATTCGAACCTGCGACCGTAGCGGTCACGCGGTTCCAGACTGTAGCGCCTAGAACCGCTCGGCCACTCCGGCCGGCCATTTCAGACAGGAACCTATATATTCCGTGCTTTCGTGAATTTACCCAAGTTTTTTTACAGATGATCTGTCATTAAGCTAATATTAGAAATTGGAGAATGAATTTCATTTAAAATTTCATTTATTGTGAAAGTATGAAATGTTGTTTCTGCGATTTTAGCCGTGCATTCATTAAAGCTTTTATCGAGATACTTGCTCACATATTCGCTAGAATTTCCTACTCGCCTGGCTCTCGTGAGCCTGGAGAAATTTTAATTACGTCGCACAAAGTGATCGTATACACATAGCTTGCGGAATACTCTTGTAACACCATATATATACATATATACATACATACATACATACATATATATATATATATATATATATATATATATATATATATATATATATATATCGCACTAACGTGTTTGGTAGTTTTGTCGGAGTATGAGACATGTTCCCATGTGTCACCGTGACACATGAGTTTTGATGCGTTCCGAAGATACAGTAACCACTGATCATGTTTTTAGTTACATTGTGCCACAGGTAAGTCATTAAATACTGTAACAGAACAGAGTTCAAGTCAGTCTTGAATCTGGAAAGACAGTGGTGGGTTCTGTTTATTACGTGTACGCAGATGGTGAATCCGACTTAGTTACAAGCTGCAAAAGTAACTCAACTGATTTCTTTATTAAGTTGTCTATAGTCACATTTAGTTAAATTTGCGGAAAACGAAAAAGTGATCAAATACTAAGTGCACAATTAGCGACATCGCCCAAGTGGTAAGTTAAGCGTTAACAGTAACTAAACCAAGGCTCGTTCGTAGAGAACGCTGGGAGCCACATTCAAACGTTACGTGTCTAGAATGTCTCTCTGCCTTATCTTCCTCACAACGACGAGACGGTCGTGACCCGAGTACACGCACTCTGAAACTGTATCTTTCGCGGCTACAGTGCACTGTGGTGAAAGATGTTCACTTTCTGTATTAGAAGCTTCGCAACGTTTCCAAGTATAAAAACATGGAATAAACAACAGATTAACTTACAACTGAGCGTCAATGGGAGTCGGTGATTCGAATAATTGTCTTAACTCGTAGTAGGCTTCCTATACATGATATTTACAATTTAACAGGATTCCAAATAGCTAGATTCTCTACACGCCTGAAATTAGTTACCAACCTCTCAAAGAGGGACCTCACAAGTTTTAGCAGACTTTTAGGTCACAATCTGTTTCAATTCTCTGAAGCACGTGTAATTTGAAGTTCTCGATGGCTTTGGTCCATATTTTCCTTGTCGACAACGGTGCTGGAATTGGAGAGATGTGAACTGTATTCCAAAGGAGCTGTGAAAATTCGTCCTTCCACAAGGTCCATAGGAAGAACTTAATAAATCCAACAAAAGAGAAATATCTTTGATAAGAATGGTAAGATTTGCGGATGACATTGTCAAAGTAAGGAAAAATTACAAGACCTGTTGAATGGAATGAACAGCCTACTGAGCACACATTATGGATTGAGATTAAATCTACGAGTGGCGAAAGTAATGAGCGGTAGCAGAAATGAGATTAGCAACAAACATAACATCAAAATTGAGAACTACAAAGTAGACGAGATAAATGAATTCTTCTACCTTGGAAGCAAAATAACATGTGACAGGCGAAGCAGGGGCGAACAAGCAACGAGGGCATTCTTGACCAAGAGCAGTCTCCTATTTTCTAAAACCTGCCTTACTCTGAGGATGAAACTTTTGAGAATGTATGTTTGTAGCACAGCGTTGTGCGGTAGTGAAACATGGGGTGCGGTAAAACCAAAAAAAAAAGAGTCTAATCCCAGCGTTTGAATGTGGTTCTACGGAAGGATGACGAATTTAGGTGAACTGGTAAGATGAGGAATGAGGAAGTACACTGCAGAATCAGTTAACTTAAAAAAATATGGAAAACACACCAGAAGAAGGGATAGGATGATACGGAAAACAACAGGGAATAACCTTCTGTGGTATTAGAGGGAGCTGTAGAGAGAGGAACTCAACGTTTATAGTGGGATCAATCGCACCCATCCACAGGAATAAATGTACACTCCTGGAAATGGAAAAAAGAACACATTGACACCGGTGTGTCAGACCCACCATACTTGCTCCGGACACTGCGAGAGGGCTGTACAAGCAATGATCACACGCTCGGCACAGCGGACACACCAGGAACCGCGGTGTTGGCCGTCGAATGGCGCTAGCTGCGCAGCATTTGTGCACCGCCGCCGTCAGTGTCAGCCAGTTTGCCGTGGCATACGGAGCTCCATCGCAGTCTTTAACACTGGTGGCATGCCACGACAGCGTGGACGTGAACCGTATGTGCAGTTGACGGACTTTGAGCGAGGGCGCTTAGTGGGCATGCGGGAGGCCGGGTGGACGTACCGCCGAATTGCTCAACACGTGGGGCGTGAGGTCTCCACAGTACATCGATGTTGTCGCCAGTGGTCGGCGGAAGGTGCACGTGCCCGTCGACCTGGGACCGGACCGCAGCGACGCACGGATGCACGCCAAGACCGTAGGATCCTACGCAGTGCCGTAGGGGACCGCACCGCCACTTCCCAGCAAATTAGGGACACTGTTGCTCCTGGGGTATCGGCGAGGACCATTCGCAACCGTCTCCATGAAGCTGGGCTACGGTCCCGCACACCGTTAGGCCGTCTTCCGCTCACGCCCCAACATCGTGCAGCCCGCCTCCAGTGGTGTCGCGACAGGCGTGAATGGAGGGACGAATGGAGACGTGTCGTCTTCAGCGATGAGAGTCGCTTCTGCCTTGGTGCCAATGATGGTCGTATGCGTGTTTGGCGCCGTGCAGGCGAGCGCCACAATCAGGACTGCATACGACCGAGGCACACAGGGCCAACACCCGGCATCATGGTGTGGGGAGCGATCTCTTACACTGGCCGTACACCACTGGTGATCGTCAAGGGGACACTGAATAGTGCACGGTACATCCAAACCGTCATCGAGCCCATCGTTCTACCATTCCTAGACCGGCAAGGGAACTTGCTGTTCCAACAGGACAATGCACGTCCGCATGTATCCCGTGCCACCCAACGTGCTCTAGAAGGTGTAAGTCAACTACCCTGGCCAGCAAGATCTCCGGATCTGTCCCCCATTGAGCATGTTTGGGACTGGATGAAGCGTCGTCTCACGCGGTCTGCACGTCCAGCACGAACGCTGGTCCAACTGAGGCGCCAGGTGGAAATGGCATGGCAAGCCGTTCCACAGGACTACATCCAGCATCTCTACGATCGTCTCCATGGGAGAATAGCAGCCTGCATTGCTGCGAAAGGTGGATATACACTGTACTAGTGCCGACATTGTGCATGCTCTGTTGCCTGTGTCTATGTGCCTGTGGTTCTGTCAGTGTGATCATGTGATGTATCTGACCGCAGGAATGTGTCAATAAAGTTTCCCCTTCCTGGGACAAGGAATTCACGGTGTTCTTATTTCAATTTCCAGGAGTGTATTTGTTGTGTCTGGTATCGAAGAAATTAGAAAATTACAAACTCCATTAACATGTCGTCAGAACAGTAGTTTCTGTGCAGTCGAAATGACACTGCAATCATAGGCAAATATAGAGATATTGCTATCTTCACAAATCAGTCAGTTATCGAACTTTTACATGTAATCGAAGTTTTATGCTTGAAACTCAGAATACAGTTGGAACTACGTAATTTCCAGCAAATTCCTTACCTAGTGTCCACCTTTTTCCCAATTAGGCTGCAAATAGTAACAGTGTTGACAAGTGTAACTTATGATTTCAAAATTGATCGTACTTTTCAGATCGGAATAAATATCGCAGCTGAGAGAAAAATGTTTCTGCCTTAATTACAAATCAGCACACACTTCCGAGTCACACTAAATTTTCTTCACACTGCAAAGTTCGTTGAAGAGAAAAGCTATACAATCTTGGTTACGTCCTTAAACTGTGGCCGAATCTGTGGTTTCGTACTAGAGAAGAAGATGGTTCAAATCCCAGTCTTAACATCCAGATTCATATTCACCACGGTTTCTCAAAATCATGACGTGATTTTGACATGTTATGACATGACATGAATCGAGACTTGAAAACAGTGCATTGATAACGGCTAGGCACTAGCCGAAATCTTGATTTGTCAAATAAAACCTGCAAAGAAAAAAGGACAACTGATTGATGCACTCTATAACTGATAAATAATAACAGTCGCAGAGTGAATCAACTTTCCTAATGCAAGGTAACCTGATGAATCTCTTACTTGTTCACAGAAGAGTCGTACGTATGTTTTCTTACCACACTGGAACTGACACTAGAAGGGCTTCTGAATTCCATACACAGAGGCGACAAAAGTTATAGGACTCCTCTTAATGCCGCGTCGGACCTTCTTTTGCCCGGCGACACGGCATGGACTCATCAGGTCATTGGAGGTCCTCTGAAGAAATATTGAGCCATGTTGCCGCTATAGCCATCCGTAATTGCGAAAGGGTTGCCGGTGCAGGATTTTGTGCACGAAATCCCATAAAACTTCGATGGAATTCATGTCGGAAGACCTGCGTAGCCAAACGAATCACTCGAATTGTCCAAAATGTTCTTCAAAGAAATCTTGAACAGTTATGGCCCTATTACACGGAGCATTGTCATCCACAAAAATTCCAACGTTGTTTGGGAACATGAAATCCATGAATGGCTGAAAATTGTTGCCAAGTAGCCACACCTAACCAACATCCAGTCCATTCATGTAAATACAGTCCACACCATTGTGAAGCCACCAACTGCTTGCACAGTGCCTTACTGACAACTTGGATCCATGGCTTCGGTGGGTTTGCGCCACACTCGAACCTTACAGTCGGCTCTTACCAGCTGAGATTTGGACCGATCAGATCACGGTTTTTCAGTCATCTAACGTCCAACCGATACCGTCACGAACCGAAGAGAGGCGCTGCAGACGATATTGTGCTTTTACTAAAGACACTCCCGTCGGTCGTCTGGTGCGGTAGCCCGTTAACGCCAGATTTCGCGCTGACGACCTCGATGTTGAGCGCCCATAAATCCCAACACACACACACACAACGCCAGATTTCGCCGCACGCTCCTAACGGATATGTTCGTCGTACGTTCCAAATTGATTTCTCTGGTTATTTCACACAATGTTGCTGGTCTGTTAGAACTTACAACACTACGCAAACGGCGCTACTCTCGGTCGTTAATTGAAGGCCGGCAACCACTGTATTGTCCGTGGTGAGAGGGAACGCCTGGAATACATTCTTCACATTTTGCATCTCGGAATATTGAATTCCCTAACGATTTGCGAAAAGGAATGTCCTATGCATCTAGGTCCAACTACCATTCCGCGTTCAAAGTCTATTAATTCCCGTCGGGGCGCCAAAATCACATCGAAAATGTTTTCACATGCGTCACCTGAGGACATATTATAGTTCAGCCAATGAACTGACCTTCCATAGCTTGAGTACACGATACTATCGCCATATACAGGATGGTCCATTGACCGTGACCAGGCCAAATATCTCACGAAATAAGCGTCAAACGAAAAAACTACAAAGAACGAAACTTGTCTAGATTGAAGGGGGAAACCAGATGGCGCTATGGTTGGCCCGCTAGATGGCTCTACCGTAGGTCAAACGGATATCATCTGCGTTTTTTAAAAACAGGAACCCCCATTTTTATTACATATTCGTGTAGTACGTAAAGAAATATCAATGTTTTAGTTGGTCCACTTTTTTCGCTTTGTGACAGATGGCGCTGTAATAGTCACACACGTATAAGTACGTGGTATCACGTAACATTCTGCCAGTACGGATGGTATTTTCTTCGTGATACATTACCCGTGTTAAAATGGACCGTTTACCAATTGCGGAAAAGGTCGATATCGTGTTGATGTATGGCTATTGTGATCAAAATGCCCAACAGGCGTGTGCTATGTATGCTGCTCGGTATCCTGGACGACATCATCCAAGTGTCCGGACCGTTCGCCGGATAGTTACGTTATTTAAGAAAACAGGAAGTGTTCCGCCACCTGTGAAACGTCAGTAACGAACTACAACAAATGATGATGCCCATGTAGGTGTTTTAGCTGCTGTCATGGCTAATCCGAACATCAGTAGCAGACAAACTGCGCGAGAATCGGTAATCTCAAAAACGTCGGTGATGAGAATGCTACGTCAACATCGATTGCACCCGTACCATATTTCTATGCACCAGGAATTCATGGCGACGACTTTGAACGTCGTATACATCTAGCGGACCAACCATAGAGCCATCTGGTTTCCCTTTCAAGCTAGACGAGTTTCGTTCTTCGTAGTTTTTTCGTTTGATGCTTATTTCGTGAGACATTTGGGCCGGTCACTGTCAATGGACGACCCTGTATATACGTGTGTATCGTTAAAGCATGACTTTTGTCACCACAGTGCAAATATGGGTCGAGCCAAGCAACTGCTTCTTCCTAAATATCATCCTATATATGATTGATCAATAACGCTATCTTGGTCTCGCGTCATAACAGTATCTGACACTTATCCCTTTAAATGGTGAATGCAATGAAATGGGAACAATAAAACTCACAAAAATCCTTCTTGGCGATAAGGGCGTATATAAATGTTCATTGCCCTTCAAAATACATCCCAATAAATTGTAAGCAGCCCCCGATTTCTTTTAACAGATCGAATCGATATATGTAAATCTAGACAATTCTCTACGACCTCCTTTCAAGAAGATTGGGTGCCGGTAATGTGTTTTCTTTATCTAGAGCGCGCCGTTAGCTGTAGCGGGTCACGACGCAGTAACAGATCTTGATATAAAGCAGGAACATTTCGCGAGGTATGAGCGTGCTTTCACGATATTGCGCGGGGACTGGGGCACAAAGCGCAGTGCGCGAGCCCGCACTGGTCGTTCCGCAGGTGTCCAAAGTGGATGGCTTTTGCCGGGCAAGACGAGCCCCGCGGGAGCGCGCGCCGCGGCTGAGTTATTAATAGACGCCTGCGTTAGGCAGGTGGCGACCCGGGGCCATTAGCGGTAGCCGGCCGCCCACCGCCCTACACCCGCCACCCCCACCCTCCACCGTCTCACCTGCTGAATGCGGAGCCAAGGCTCGGACTCGCAGGCACGTGCCACCTTTCGCCTTCACGCCTGTCGTCTGTGTGCCGAACAACATGGGCACCGAAAGTCACGCACTCCTATGCAGACGTCTCACAAAGACTCATCCTCGCATTACATTCATTCCTGATAATAAGTGACATCCGGGTCGTAATATCTTAATTCCGTTGTGGTCGATTCACCAATCTCGTCTCATCTTCAGCTGGAACAGAAGTCAGATACCTACCGAAATTCGCTTCTACCGTTTCATCACAATATGCACTGAGATGACAAAAGTCATGGGATTGCTGATATAGTGTAATACCTCCTTTAGCCCGTTTTAGTGCGGCAACTCGACGTGGCATGGGCTCAACAAGTTGTTGGAAATTCCCTGCAGAAATACTGGGCCATAGCTGTCCATAACGACGAATGGGCCATAGCTGTCCATAACGACGAAAGTGTCGCCGGTGTAAGATTCTGTACACGATCTCACCTTTCAGTGTGTCCAATAAATGTCCCACGTAATTCATGTTAGGCATTTTGGGTGGCCAAATCATTCGCCCAAACTGTCCAAATTGTTCTTTAAACCATTCGTGAATAATTGTGGCCCGGTAACGTGTGCCTTGTTGTTTGGGAATATGACGTCCATTAATAGTTGCAAATGATCTCCGAGTAGCCGAACATAACCACTTACAATGAATGATCTGTTCAGTTGGACCAAAGCACCCATTCTATGTAAAGGCAGCCCACACAATTTTGGAGCCACCACCAGTTTTTCCAGTGCCTTGTTGGCAACTGGGGTCCATAGCTTCGTTAGGTCTGGCCGCATTCGAACCCAACCTTCAGTTCTTACTTATTGAAACTGGGACTCATCTGACCACGGTTTTTCAGTTGTCTAAGGTCTAACTGATCTGGACACCAGCCCAGGAGAGGCGCTGCAGAGTATGTAGTGCTCTCAGCAAAGACGCTCGCGTCGGTCGTCTGCTGCCCATTAACGCCAAATTTCGCCGCACTGCTCTAACGGCGAGGATTGGTAGGTTTTGTTTACAATATGTTACTCATTTAGACCTCTTTCCACTAAGGTCGTCCTTTTTGTACAGAATATGGCCACATATGTTAGGGGCTTCAGAGAGTTTAAAATGTGTGTCCTGAAGACAAATACTCATTGGTTTGTCATGAGCTACTGGTCATAGTTCCCCCCATGTGTCCTGAATCCATTCAAATTCCACTGACTGAAGCCATCTGTCTTCCCTCTGTCGTTCCTCCATGGTGAGACACAGCATCAGCACATCGATTCCCTCAGGCAGACTCGATGCCATATCATCGATTGTTAGTCACCATTTGATCCATCAGACAGAACCAAGGTCGCACAGTGTGAAGGCTTCTGACCTTCTCGTCTCGGCCTGTTGTTCTTCGTCCCCGGCGTGGATTTTTGGGACAGTGGTAAGCCGTTTCAACAGAAATATTTTATACATGTTCTACCGATATCCGTGTGAAGGTTTGTTATTCTTTCCGACATTAGGTCCTGCAACTATCATTAATAAAGCAAGAGAAAGCCTTGGTAGTTCGATAGCGGTACAGGCCTGCAGCTACGTTTACAAGTGCCGGTCGATGTCCCCTGCACAGCAGTCAAACTCTGGATGCCATACTAGTCTTCTGTACAAGCTCTTCGTCATAATCATGTAAATAAGTTTTATGTACATGGTGGAGAAAAGTTTTGTAACGAAATTTTAACCCTGGGTAGCTGATGCCAGTAGGAACGAAATTTACTAATGTTGTGTAGGTCGCGCACCGATTGGCCGCGGGATTGCCCTGTTGCCGGATGATCTGGACAACGCATGGCCGCGAATTCTTTGCCTGTCGTAGATCGCGATGTATCCAAGGCGGCTTGCACACTCGGTGGTAACGCGCCAGCCTTCCACTCTGGAGGCTTGGGGCGAATCCACCGAGGTCCTGACACATCGATTGTAGTTGCATGATAAGACGTGCCGGGAATAAACCCGTCAACAGCTGTTAGCCCGTGTACAGAAAGTCTTTTACAAATTTTTTTGTAGCTAGGACATTGTTTACTTAAAGCAGGTGCTCGAACTGGCGACCCTCTGAAGCGACACAAGCTTGGAAACGTCGAACGGTGTTTTTCCTATCTCTTTCAAAGATTCCTGGCATTGACTTGCTGTGATTGGAAACTTGTTGAATGCGATCCATTAATTCCTCTTCGTTTCTAGACGGTTCGCGTCCGGGTTGGTGAACTATAACCTTGAAGAATTCCCACAGGAAAAAGTTCGGTGGCTTGAGGTCTACTGATCGCGGGGGCCATGTCCTACGATTACCTCTGCCAATTACCCGGCCGTCGAAGAGTTCATTTAAATATACGCGCACAGCACAAATGTTATGTGCCGGCGCCCCATCATGCTGCAACCACATGCACAGCCATATGTCCAGGGGAATGTCTTCCAGCAGGCCGGGTAGAGTTTCTTGCAAAAAGTGAAGGTAAGTCGAGGAGGTAGATGGACCGGCCCAATCAGATGGTCACCCACAATGCCTGCCCAAATGTTGAACGAAAATCGACCCTGGTGTGAGTAAACGCACGTGACGTGAGAATTTCCCCTGCCCAGTAATGAACATTTCGAGTGTTGTAAAGGTCATCCCGATGGAAGTTGCACTCTTAGGTAAACAAAACAATGGCGGGGAAGTCGTGATCTCGTGCAGCACGTTGCAGAGACCACCGGCAAAACCCTAGCCTGTGTTCATAGTCCGCTGTCGGATTTAGGTATTTGACAGGGTGGAAACTAAATGGATGCTGGCAGTCATTCCTCAAAACCTCCCAGACTAACCGATGAGGGACCCCATGTCGTTCCCAACCGCTCGAGTACTTGTCGTAGGTGCTTCCTCGAAGCGCTCGAGAACAGTCTCTCCAAATGCAGCATCCCGTCGTGTTAGAGGTCCTCCAGCATCACCATGATATCCCGCTAACGAGCCTGTTTGGACAACCCACCGGTGAATTGCTGTAAACGTTTGCGGATGAGGGTGGCGTCTTGCTGGGTACTGTTCCTCATACAACTGTCGAGCTTCATGCGAATTACCGTCGGCTAGTCCATAAGCAAAAACCATGTCTCATTGTTCTGCAAACGAATACTATGCCGCCATGTTTACTGTATGACTAAATCGCAGGTGACGTGTGTGTGCTCCGAAGCGAAGCTTACGTGTGAACGTCTCTGACGTGAGATGGAAACAAACAGCAAGACCTATTCGACACGTGTGCGTATCACGCTGGGGTAGTGACGGGGCGAGGGACGTTTGTAAGTGTGAACCGTCTACCGACGAACGGCAAGGCTTAAATTATACAGATTACTGTTAAGAGTGCTCATACCAATACAGCATATGGATCCCGCTTAATAATGTTCTACAATTCACAGATGATTGCGCCGGTGCTTTACATGTAATGCATAATTTAGTCTTTTATTTCTTTATCTGGAAGTGTTCGCTGCTACAAGCTAAAGTCTTTCGCACAGTCTCCGTAACAAGTGAATGACAGTCAACGGTCATCAAAATATTTGTATCAATTATCGTGCTTCATTTCTTGAGCAGTGTTTGGTTGTTGAGGATATTTCTTCTGAGCAACCCAGTTTTACACAAGTTGTTTCTTTAAAGCGAATTTTGTATCAGTAATTTAGTATATTCTATTGGTCACTATTGTTGTTTATTTTCATTTAGTATTAATCTTTTGCCTGAAAGTGTTAGTTTTCATCTAATTTACGTTTTTCATTCTCGTCTGTGGTGTAAAAGTAGCGCTGCTGTGCATCGTGCCACAAACAAACACAACAGTAAGCAGGTCATACTTTAAGATCTCTGTTTTGTATGGCTTCCGGATGCACACCTGAGGAATCCGCAGCAATAACAGGACCACTTGTGTGAGTACGAGAAATGTTATGCCGGCAGTTACAGTATTCCAGCACTGGAGCGGAGCCGCAGCAAGTAATTCAACGAGACTGGGCAGGCGCCGTGCTACAGGGCTGGCTGGAATGCGGCCGGCTGGCTTTTCAATTGCAGCCGGCGCGCTGCGAACCGCTCCACAGCGGAGTCGGCATATCGAGCGCCACCTCCGCCCCCGCCCCCTCTCACGCTGCAGCCCCCTTCCCCACCGTCCCTTCCCACACCCTTGCTCTGTTCATGCACCACTGCCAGGGCCCACGTGCGTCCGCTCAACTCTCGCCGTTGCACGGCAGCCCGCTTCTGCTGTCCGAGATCGTCAGCTGCGGGAACGCAATAGTTCAGACTGTCGAAACTATTTTCATTACGAAGAAAGAGTGAGTCGGAGAAGAAAGAGATTATAGAAGCGCGCAGTTTCTAAGGAGAGAGCATAACATGCTTTTAAAGAATTCATTTTCTGTCTCTTCAGTCAGCTGTCTTATTTTCCTTCTGTAATGCCATCTTTAAGACAGAATAAAATACAACCGTCGAGGCTTTTGTTACTTACCACGAACGTTCGTGGGTCTTCGTACGGCACCCTTGGCTCTGGCCGTTACACTCTATATGGTGGATCATCTAAGTTTTCAATCACTACTTTTCCTGAACCGATAAAAGAAAACGTAGTTTTGTTTTCACATAGATGGACTGCAAGAAAGTTCTTGCTCTGTCATTCCCAGCCTTTATTTTGTAATATGGAGCTCGCTATTCCCATAATTTGGCAAATCTAGTTTGTGTTAATATTGTGACTGGATGTCTTTTTTGTCGCCTTAGTAGCCAGTTGAACTAAAGAGACCTCCGTACAGCCGGCCGGAGTGGCCGAGCGGTTCTAGGCGCTTCAGTCTGGAACCGCGCGACCGCTACGGTCGCAGGTTCGAATCCTGCCTCGGGCATGGAAGTGTGTGATGTCCTTACGTTAAGTTAGGTTTAATAAGTGCTCAGAGCCATTTGAACCATTTTTGAACATCCGTACATGTTTTGACAGGTCTGCCACTTAGGTCTGGACAGTCCGTTTGGGCTCCGGCTAGGCCATACAGTCCAATTGACCCGATGGTAGGAGAAGTAACAAAAACATGTCCGCCCATCCGGCAGCGCACCATAGTCTGTAGTTCTCTAAGTGACTCCTGATTACCATTCTTTACGCAATATTTTTCCGATTCCGTCACGTAACTATTACGCTTCTTCGAGCTCGAAACAGCACACAATCTACTGCAACGTTTGTAGGTAACTGGACCGTGGAAAGCCGTTATGTCGTGCAGTTTATTTATTAATGGTAAAGTGTTAGTAAACTTTGATCTGCATTACGATTAACGAATTGAAGTTCGTGACTCACGTTCCGATTGGAATATCGAATGGATCAGTCTTTCAAGTGGAAATATAATGTTGTGTAATCATTGGTGATTGTATTATGATCAGTGTTGTAGCAATAATTATAATATTAAACATATTAATGGAATCCCTTAAAAGAATGTACGTACTCATTACTAGAAAAGTAGACCTGTTCATTTTCTGTAACAGTATCAGTGCCAAACCATAAACTGAACTACGACCATGCGTGACATTCTGCGAAAGGGACATCAACTTCAGATTACATTGCAGTGAATGCATGTCCAAAGGAACAGACACTGTGGCGACTACATTTGTCATGAAATACATGAAATGAATATGGGCCATTTTCAGGTGTATAACTGAATGACTACAATGAAAATTTGGCCAGTCTGGGACTCGATCACAGATTTCCCGCCTGTCTCGAGCGGTCGCCTTAACAACGTAGGCTATCCGAGCACGCTTCGCGGCCGAACAAGAACATCCATATGTCGTCGTCCAGATATCTACAACCTGCACTCGTGCATTCGTTCTGTATACTACCGTACAAGGAAGATATTTTATAAAGTCGTTTGCCATGCCATGTATAATTACATTAATACGACATTGCACGGGATGCTGTTTTTTTTGTGAGGGGGGGGGGGTGTCATCAGTGTTCTGACTGGTTTGATGTGGCCCGCCACGAATTCCTCCCCTGTGCCAACCTCTTCATCTCAGAGTAGCACTTGCTACCTACGTCCTCAATTATTTGCTGGATGTAGCGCAATCTGTCTCCCTCGACAGTTTTTGCTCTCTACAGCTCCCTATCACACTGTTTAACATATATACCTTTCCTCACTGATTCTGAACAGAACCTCCTCATTCCTTAACTTATAAGTCCACCTAATTTTCAACATTCGCCTGTAACACCACATCTCAAATGCTGCGATGCTCTTCTGTTCCGATTTTCCCACACTCACTGTATTTCTATCACGTAATGTTGTACTCCAAACGTACATGCTCACAAATTTCTTCCTCAAATTAAGGTCTAAATTTGCTACTAGTAGACTTCTCTTAGCCAGAAATATCCTTTTCGCCTGTGCTAGTCTGCTGCTGATGTCCTCCTTGCTCCGTCCGTCATTGGTTATTTTGATGCCTAGGTAGCAGAATTCCTTAACATCATCTACATCGTGATCATCAATCCTGATGTCAAATTTCACCCTGTTCTCAATTCTGCCCATTTCTTTCGCCTTTCTTGGATTTACTCTCAGTCCATATTCTGTACTCATTAGATTTTTCACTCCATTCAGCAGATCGTCTAATTCTTCTTCACTTTCACTCAGGGTAGCAATGCCATCAAAGAATCGAATCACTGATAACCTTTCACCTTCAATTTTAATTCCACTCCAGAACTTTTCTTTTATTTCCATCACTGCTTCCTCGATGTACAGATTGAACAGTAAGGGCGAAAGACTACTTCCCTGTCTTACACCGTTTTTAATCCGAGAACTTCGTTCTTGGTCGTCCACTTTTATTATTTCCTCTTGGCTCTTGTAAATATTATATATTACCCGTCTCTTACTACCATTGGAACTACTGACGGCCTTGGGAGAGCCAGTCCTGACAAAACTCTACCATCTGGTGAGCAAGATGTATGAAACAGGCGAAATACCCTCAGACTTCAAGAAGAATATAATAATTCCAATCCCAAAGAAAGCAGGTGTTGACAGATGTGAAAATTACCGAACAATCAGTTTAATAAGCCACAGTTGCAAAGTACTAACACGAATTCTTTACAGACGAATGGAAAAACTAGTAGAAGCCGATCTCGGGGAAGATCAGTTTGGATTCCGTAGAAATACTGGAACACGTGAGGCAATACTGACCTTACGACTTATCTTAGAAGAAAGATTAAGGAAAGGCAAACCTACGTTTCTAGCATTTGTAGACATAGAGAAAGCTTTTGACAATGTTGACTGGAATACTCTCTTTCAAATTCTAAAGGTGGCAGGGGTAAAATACAGGGAGCGAAAGGCTATTTACAATTTGTACAGAAACCAGATGGTAGTTATAAGAGTCGAGGGACATGAAAGGGAAGCAGTGGTTGGGAAAGGGAGTAAGACAGGGTTGTAGCCTCTCCCCGATGTTATTCAATCTGTATATTGAGCAAGCAGTAAAGGAAACAAAAGAGAAATTTGGAGTAGGTATTAAAATCCATGGAGAGGAAATAAAATCTTTGAGGTTCGCCGATGACAATGTAATTCTGTCAGAGACAGCAAAGGACTTGGAAGAGCAGTTAAACGGAATGGATGGTGTCTTGAAGGGAGGATATAAGATGAACATAAAAAAAAAAACGAGGATAATGGAATGTAGTCGAACAAAGTCGGGTGATGTTGAGGGTATTAGATTAGGAAATGAGACACTTAAAGTAGTAAAGGAGTTTTGCTATTTGGGGAGCAAAATAACTGATGATGGTCGAAGTAGAGATGATATAAAATGTAGACTGGCAATGGCAAGGAAAGCGTTTCTGAAGAAGAGAAATTTGTTAACATCGAGTATAGATTTAAGTGTCAGGAAGTCATTTCTGAAAGTATTTGTATGGAGTGTAGCCACGTATGGAAGTGAAACATGGACGGTAAATAGTTTAGACAAGAAGAGGCTAGAAGCTTTTGAAATGTGGTGCTACAGACGAATGCTGAAGATTAGATGGGTAGATCACATAACTAATGAGGAAGTATTGAATAGGATTGGGGAGAAGAGAAGTTTGTGGCACAACTTGACCAGAAGAAGGGATCGGTTGGTAGGACATGTTCTGAGGCATCAAGGGATCACCAATTTAGTATTGGAGGGCAGCGTGGAGGGTAAAAATCGTAGGGGGAGACCAAGAGATGAATACACTAAGCAGATTCAGAAGGACGTAGGATGCAGTAGGTACTGGGAGATGAAGAAGCTTGCACAGGATAGAGAAGCATGGAGAGCTGCATCAAACCAGTCTCAGGTCTGAAGACCACAATAACAACAACAACAACTACCGAATCGTTCCAAATTTCGAACATCTTGCACCATTTGACATTGTCGAACGCTTTTTCCAGGTCGACAAATCGTATGGACATGTCTTGATTTGTCTTTAGTCTTGCTTCCATTATCAACCGCAACGTCAGAATTGCCTCTCCGGTACATTTACCTTTTCTAAATCCAAACCTATCGTCATTTTGCACATCTTCAATTTTCTTTTGCAGTTGATGCTGTACGGGAATATAAATAATGAATGCACGAGCGCAGGTTGTAGACACTTGGAAGACGTCATATGGAGGTCTGATCGTGAAGTGTCCTCGTATAGAATAAATTGTTAAGGCGACCGCTCATAACAAGTAGGGAATCCGCTTCAGAGTTACGGCCCGGCACTAATTTGCAGCGTTGTCATTCCATTATGCTGCTAAAGTTTTTTCCACATTCGCAACTGCGAATACATTATTAACTGTAGGGATGTATGCCTAACAGTTCACATCTCCTAATGCAACTGTCAGCTGCACAACCAACCACACCCTCACAGCTGTTAAAGTAGAAGTGTTACACAAGCACGCACCCAGCAGCAATCACTGCACCAATCACCATCCATGTCGGCGGTTGGTGATGTGACTGTGAAGTGGAAACGCGAAGGAACAGCCACAGCTGAACCAAGACCAGTCAGATATCATGTACTGATTGGCAGGGACGGTCTAGTATTGCGACCAAGATGGTAAAAAAATCCCGCGAATTCAGTGGAAGAAATCACACGTGCGTTCCCAAGTTCTGCCGAAGGTGCAGATAGTACAATGAATTTGCGTAATGAATTAAAAACAGTTAAAGTATCATTATAGCTTTGTAAGACAAAAATTGTTTAATGCAATAAATTAATCCCTCAGAACGTAAGCAATATAGTGCTTTTCACTTATTAGACTGGAGTACAACGGTGGAGCTCCTCGTAAGTCACACATTTCAGTAATCAGTACTAACCGACGTTTGAGGTGACGCAAAGAGAGACACCACCGGATAGTGAATGACTGGAACCTAGTGACTGGAGTGACGAATCACGTTACATGGTGATGCGCACAGAAATGATGATTGTATCAGCATGACAACACATACTGTTATAAAGTCGTGTACGTGAGGCAACGGTTTGCGGACAACAACATTTCTGAAATGGACAGGCCTGCCCAGAGTTCTGACGCGAGTTAGAACTTCAACTTTGCTACATCACTACCTCCTCTGATTTCGACGATTGAGGAATATTGGGCTCAAAGTCGTCCGCAGACATTTCGACATCTCACTGAAACTGTCCCCAGCAGAGTTCAAGCACTCGTAAAGACGAACAGTTGACACATCCAATGCCAATGTCCACTGATACGTGACCGGTTATTTTTGAGCAGATTGTGTGTGAGTTAGGCTTTGTGACACACTTACACGCTATCTGATAAATGTAGCTTTCATTCCCTGCGATCACTAGAGACAAAGGTATACTGTACATACCGAGCAAGTCATTGAGCTTACTCAGCGCGCTTATGAACCAATACGCTCACACAAACAAGGATCGGCAACATGTTGTCACAGACATAAATGAAAAGTAATTCCTGTCCCAAGGGTCAGGCAAACGTCGGAACTGGAAGTGCTCTTCCTAAATATTTCCAAATGGGGCTTCCTCTGCATCTCCCCACCTCGCCCCTCCCCGTTTCCAGGTCGACTGGTATTTCAGTGAAAAGATCCTGAGTCCGCAACGAGTCAGAACTCAAACATCCCACTGTGCCTTTAGCGGTACAAATTAAAAATAAAATAAAAAAGTAAAAACCTTAGAATTTAGTTGTGTTGTCCACACGTGTGTAGTACTCGCATAATCGCACCGTCAGCTGGACGCGAACATCAAAAATTTTCGAAAGCGTTTTATTCATCCGTGCATTAGCGACATATCAGGTCCACACACGAAGAAGTAAACAAAGCACATAACACGTACAAAACCATTATTACTCACAGGTAAGGTTTCACAACGGGTTATTCGTTAGTTATTATCGGCAAGTACACTATGTGATCAAAAGTATGCGGACACCACCAAAAATATACGTTTTTCATATTAGGTGCATTGTGCTTCCACCTACTGCCAGGTACTCCATACCAGCGACCTCAGTAGTCATTAAACATCGTGAGAAACCACAATGGGCTGCTTCGCGGATCTCACGGACTTCGAACGTAGTCAGGAGATTGGGTGTTAATTGTGTTGCACGTCTGTATGCGAGATTTCCACACACCTAAACATCCCTAGGTCCACTGTTTCCGATGTTATAGTGATGTGGAAACGTCAAGGGACACGTACAGCACAAAAGCGTACAGGCCGACCTCGTCTGTTGACTGAAAGAGACCGCCAACAGTTGAAGAGGGTCGTAATGTGTATTAGGGAGACGTCTATCCAGACCATCACACAGGAATTCCATACTGCATCAGGATCCACTGCAAGTACTATGACAGTTAGGCGGGAGGTGAGAAAACTTAGTTTCATGGTCGAGCTGCTGCTCATAAGCCACACATCACGCCGGTCAATGCCAAACGACGCCTCGCTTGGTGTAAGGAGCGTAAACGTTGGACGATCGAACAGTGGAAAAACATTGTTTGGTGTGAATAATCACGGTACACAATGTGGCAAGCCGATAGCAGGGTGTGGGTATGGAGAATGCCCGATATTCATATTAGCAGACTTCTATTGGCTATGAATGTCCTTTTTCCCGCTGCTAGTCTGCTTTTGATGTCCTCCTTGCTCCGTCCGTCATTGGTTATTTTACTGCCTAGGTAGCAGAATTCCTTAACTTCATCCACTTCGTGACCACCAATGTTGAAGTTAAGTTTCTCGCTGTTTTCATTTCTACTACGTCTCATTACCTTCGTCTATCTTCGCTTTACTTTCAATCCGTGCTCTGTACTCATTAGAGTGTTCATTCCGTTCAGTAGATCATTTAATTCTTCTTCACTTTCACTCAGGATAGCAATGTCATCAGCGAATCGTATCATTTATATCCTTTCACCTAGAATTTTAATTCCACTCCTCGATATTTCTTTTTATTTTCATCATTGCTTCTACGATGTACAGATTGAACAGTAGGAGCGAACGGTCACATCCTTGTCTTACATCCTTTTTAATGCGAGCACTTCGTTGTTGGTCGTCCACTCTTATTATTCCATCTTGGCTTTTGTACATATTGTATATGACCCGTCTCCCCCTATACCTTACCCCTACATTTCACAGAATTTCGAACGTCTTGCACCATTTTACATTGTCGAACGCTTTTTCCAGGTCGACAAATCGTATGAACGTGTCTTGATTTTTCTTTTGTCTTTCCTCCATTATTAACCGCAACGTCAGAATTGCCTGTCTCGTTCCTTTACCTCTACTAAAGCCAAACTGATCGTAATCTAGCTAGTCCTCAATTTTCTTTTCCATTTTTCTGTGTCTTACTCTTGTGAGCAACTTGGATGCATGAGCAGTTAAGCTGACGGTGCGATAATTCTCGCACATGTCACCTCTTGCTGTCTTCGGAATTGTGGGGATGATATTTTTCCGAAAGTCAGATGGTATGTCGCCATACTCATACATTCTACACACCAACGTGACCCCCCAGGGGGTCAACAACTCTTTTGTGGATACGTGCGTAGCGAGCACAGGACCCCGAGCTAATGTGACCTTCCTTCCTTTCCGGGCTGCATACCTTCCCTTTCCGCATCCTTCCCCCTCCCCCATCTTCGCCCCTCCTCCCATCTGGCTCTTTCCTTCCCTTTCTCCCCATCTGGGAGTATGGTTTGTGCCTACGTCCAGAGACGAACGCTCGTAAATGAAGCGCATTCTTCCTTCCTTTGTCCTTCTCTTTTCCTTACCTCTTCTCTTTACCCTCTTCTCCACTGCGGCGTTTGAGATCTCTCTTCTTTCCTTTCCCTTTCTCTTTCTTCCTCCCTGTGCGTGTCTGAAGGCCGACCCACGCATTTTTGTGCGTAGCCAGTGACGGGGTAACGCATAATTCCCCGCCCCGGGTAGACAGGTAGGACACGTACGTACCCCCTGGTAACGGCCAGGCCCAGGGAGGGGTGATTACCCGAGCTGATACCTTCCGAAAGTGCCGATTGGTCCCTCCGTCCGTTTGTCGGTAGGTGTGACCTGAGGTGTGAACAATCACCTAAGGCGGGAGTGCCCTCAGAGAGGGCCCCCACAAGGGAGGAGCGCGCCATCGGAGACGCCAGTAATCATAGGGGATTCTTCCGCAATGGTTTCCTCACCTTCTACTATGTCTGCTCACAAGCGTAAGTTCACTGAGTCTCAGCCACAGACAGTTCTTCCATCGTTGCCACAGATCCTTGTTGTTTCTCGGCCTGACGAAGGTCACGACTTCTCCATAGTCAACCCTTTCATTATTCAGAAAGGTGTCGACGCAATTGCAGGTCCTGTAAAGTCTTGTTCCCGATTACGGAATGGCACCCTGTTGTTAGAAACTAACAATGCCCTCAAGGCACAAAAATTGTTGCGTACTTCACTGTTCCACACCTTCCCTGCCCGGGTTGAAGCGCACCGCACTTTAAATTCCTCACGTGGAGACGTTTATACACGCTCCCTCTATGGATTGTCTGATGAAGAAATTCAGCACTACCTGTCTGACCAGAGCGTAACGGCTGTTCATAGAGTTATGAAAAGGGTTGACACGAACATCATTCCAACCCGCACTGTCTTCTTGACATTTGACAAAGTTCAACGCCCATCCAAAATCAAAGCAGGCTATGAGATAATTTCCGTTCGCCCTTACGTCCCAAACCCTACGCATTGCTATCGGTGTCAGCGGTTCAATCACACCAGCCACTCCTGTTCCAATCCAGCCAAATGTGTTACGTGTGGCAAGGATGCCCATGAGGGTGCTTGTCCACCTCCATCCCCTCGCTGCATCAACTGTATGGGTGACCACGCTGCTTCCTCTCGAGATTACCCCATTTTTAAGGACGAAAAGCTCATCCAGGAAATCAGAGTGAAGGAAAAGGTGTCGACCTTTGCTGCTCGAAAATTATTCGCCAGTCGACAGCCCACCGTGCCTCAGACAGGAAAATACAGCACTGTCCTTGCTTCTCCTCGGCCAACAAAGGAGGCGGCCACGCAGACTTGCGACCTCACCTTTAGTGCCACGGTCGTCAGATCGGCCAGCGCAAAGATCGCCCGTTCAACCTCACCACTTTCGCCTGCCCACTCTCTGGATCACCCTTCGTCAGGTTCTGCCAAATCTCGAGCCCATAAGTCGGACACCAAGACTTCAAAAAAAGAGCATACTCGTGAAGATTTTTTACGTACCCCAACTTCACAACCATCGGTTCCTCCTTCATCTAATCATCATACTTCCAAGAAGGCTACAAAGAAACCCAGTTCATCTCCTTCTCCGCCAAGGCGTGTTCCATCTACAGCACCACCTGGCGGAAATCGCCCTCGGCCGTCTTCTGTGTCGCCGAGGCGCACTGCTGGCGGCCGATCAACCGGCCGATCACTGGTGGCACACAACCTATGGATCAGGATCTTCTGCCTTTGGCTGAATGCCATTCCATGCTGTCGGTCGCAAGCTCTGAGCAGTCGTTGAGTTGACAGCAACTTTCGTCACATTCCTCCATTTTCTGTTCACCCTATGTCCATTATCCACTGGAATATCCGCGGCATTCGAGCCAATCGGGATGAATTGTCGATCCTCTTACAATCCTACTCGCCGGTCATCTTCTGTCTTCAGGAAACAAAGCTGCGTCCCTATGACCGCTTTGTTCTCCCTCATTTTCAGTCCATCCGATATGATCTGCCCTCTGTTGAAGGCACTCCAGCCCATGGAGGACTCATGAGTCTTCTCCATGATACTCTCCATTATCACCCAATCCACTTAAACACTTCCTACCAAGCTGTCGCCGTCCGTCTTTCCCTTCCTGGATACACGTTCTCTCTTTGTACTGTATACATTCCATCGTCCATACCAATGGCACGAGCTGATCTCCTTCATCTTCTTGGTCAGCTTCCACCCCCCTATTTGCTGGTTGGGGACTTCAATGCCCACCACCCGCTTTGGGGATCTCCACGTCCTTGTCCACGTGGCTCACTCTTGCTAGACGTCTTCCACCAAGCGGATCTAGTTTGCCTCAACACTGGGGTCCCTACATTTTTGTCTGCCTCCACGACAAATTTATCTCATTTGGACCTTGCGGTCGGTACAGTTCCGCTAGCTCGGCGCTTTGAATGATTCGCTCTTGATGATACACACTCGAGTGACCACTTTCCATGTGTCCTTAGACTGCAGCCTCAACTGCCATATATGCGCCCGAGACGCTGGGAGTTTGCCCAGGCCGACTGGACACTTTTTTTGTCTCTAGCGACATTCGATGACCGTCACTTTCCCAAAGAAAGCAGGTGTTGACATATGTGAAAATTACCGAACAATCAGTTTAATAAGCCACAGCTGCAAAATACTAACACGTATTCTTTACAGACGAATGGAAAAACTAGTAGAAGCCGACCTCGGGGAAGATCAGTTTGGATTCCGTAGAAATACTGGAACACGTGAGGCAATACTGACCTTACGACTTATCTTAGAAGAAAGATTAAGGAAAGGCAAACCTACGTTTCTAGCATTTGTAGACATAGAGAAAGCTTTTGACAATGTTGACTGGAATAATCTCTATCAAATTCTAAAGGTGGCAGGGGTAAAATACAGGGAGCGAAAGGCTATTTACAATTTGTACAGAAACCAGATGGCAGTTATAAGAGTCGAGGGTCATGAAAGGGAAGCAGTTGTTGGGAAGGGAGTAAGACAAAGTTGTAGCCTCTCCCCGATGTTATTCAATCTGTATATTGAGCAAGCAGTAAAGGACACAAAAGAAAAATTCGGAGTAGGTATTAAAATCCATGGAGAAGAAATAAAAACTTTGAGATTTGCCGATGACATTGTAATTCTGTCAGAGACAGCAAAGGACTTGGAAGAGCAGTTGAATGGAATGGATTTGAAAGGAAGATATAAGATGAACATCAACAAAAGCAAAACGAGGATAATGGAATGTAGTCGAATTAAGTCGGGTGATGCTGAGGGAATTAGATTAGGAAATGAGACACTTAAAGTAGTAAAGGAGGTTTGCTATTTGGGGAGCAAAATAACTGATGATGGTCGAAGTAGAGAGGATATAAAATGTAGACTGTCAATGGCAAGGAAAGCGTTTCTGAAGAAGAGAAATTTGTTAACATCAAGTATAGATTTAAGTGTCAGGAAGCCATTTCTGAAAGTATTTGTATGGAGTGTAGCCATGTATGGAAGTGAAACATGGACGGTAAACAGTTTGGACAAAAAGAGAATAGAAGCTTTCGAAATGTGGTGCTACAGAAGAATGCTGAAGATTAGATGGGTAGATCACATAACTAATGAGGAAGTATTGAATAGGATTGGGGAGAAGAGAAGTTTGTGGCACAACTTGACCAGAAGAAGGGATCGGCTGGTAGGACATGTTCTGAGGCATCAAGGGATCACCAATTTAGTATTGGAGGGCAGCGTGGAGGGTAAAAATCGTACGGGGAGACCAAGAGATGAATACACTAAGCAGATTCAGAAGGATGTAGGTTGCAGTAGGTACTGGGAGATGAAGAAGCTTGCACAGGATAGAGTAGCATGGAGAGCTGCATCAAACCAGTCTCAGGACTGAAGACCACAACAACAACAACACTTTCCCAGCGTCGACGATGAGGTCACACATATTACCGACGTTATTCTTACAGCTGCGGAACGTTCAATACCACGCACCTCCGAATTGCCCCGGCGCCCCCCAGTTCCTTGGTGGAACGAGGCATGCCGTGACGCAATACGTGAGCGGCGACGTGCTCTCCGCGTTTTCCGCTACCATCCTACTGTATCCGCTATAAGCAGTTCCGAGCGCGATGCCGTCGCGTCATCCCTGATAGCAAGAAGGCAAGCTGGAAATTCTTTATTAGCTCATTTAACACCTTCACTCCCTCCTCGGAAGTTTGGAGTCGGCTTCGACGGTTCTCAGGTGCGCCTAGTTTCTCCCCGGTCTCTGGGCTCACTGTCGCGCATGATACATTAGTGGACCCCGTCGCAATTTCTAACTCGTTGGGTCAGCACTTTGCTGAGATTTCGAGCTCTTCAAATTACCCGCCAGCGTTTCTCCCGAAGAAACGTGCAGCGGAAGTGCGACATCTTGCTTTCTCCTCTCAAAATCGCGAAAGCTACAATACTGTTTTCTCCATGCGGGAACTCCAACATGCACTCTCTTCTTCTCGCTCCTCCGCCCCAGGACCGGATGGTATCCACGTCCAAATGTTGCTGCATTTATCAACCCATAGTCTGCGTTACCTCCTTCGCCTTTATAATCGAATTTGGACCGACAATACTTTTCCCAGACGATGGCGGGAAGCTATCGTCGTTCCTGTTCCGAAACCTGGAAAGGACAAACATCTCCCCTCTAGCTATCGCCCCATTTCTCTCACGAGTAGTGTCTGTAAGATTTTGGAGCGTATGGTGAATTACCGTTTAGCTTGGTGGCTGGAATCCCGCAGTTTTTTTAACACCTGCCCAATGCGGATTCCTAAAGCATCGTTCTGCAGTTGACCATCTAATTGCTCTTTCCACTTATATCATGAATAATTTTCTCCGGAAACGCCAAACAGGAGCAATATTTTTTTTATCTGGAGAGAGCATACGATACCTGTTGGAGGACAGGTATCCTCCGCACACTGTTCTCTTGGGGCTTTCGAGGTCGGCTGCCCCTTTTTCTTCGCGAATTTATGGCAGAGCGCATATTTAGGGTGCGGGTGAACACTACTCTCTCCCGTACTTTCTCCCAAGAAAACGGGGTACCCCAGGGCTCCGTGCTGAGTGTTGTACTGTTTGCCATTGCCATCAATCCAATTATGGATTGTCTCCTTCCTGATGTCTCGGGCTCCCTCTTTGTGGACGATTTAGCGATCTACTACAGCTCTCAACGGACCAGCCTTCTTGAGCGACGTCTTCAAGGATGTCTCGATCGCCTCCACTCTTGGAGCTTCCGTTTTTCTCCCAGTAAGACCGTTTGTGTAAATTTTTGGCGACGTAATGAATTTCTTCCGCCCTCCTTACATCTAGGTCCTGTCAACCTTCCGTTTTCAGACGTCGCTAAATTCTTGGGTCTTATGTTTGACAGAAAACTATGCTGGTCCTCCCACGTTTCCTATCTTTCGGCTCGCTGTCTGCGATCCCTCAACACCCTCCGAGTCCTGAATGGTACCTCCTGGGGAGCGGACCGAGTGGTCCTTCTCCGCCTCTATCGCGCCTTAGTGTGCTCGAAATTGGACTATGGAAGCGTAGTCTACTCCTCTGCTCGGCCGTCTATTCTTCGGCGTCTCGACTCTAACCACCACCGTGGATTACGCTTAGTGTCTGGAGCTTTCTACACCAGCCCTGTGGAAAGCCTTTATGCTGAGACTGCTGAACCTCCGCTGTCCAATCGGCGAGCAGTCCTTCTGAGTCGTTATGCTAGCCATCTGTCTTCCATGCCTGCTAATCCAGCCCATGACATTTTTTTCGACGCCTCCTTTGATGTAGGGTATGCAGGCCGCCCCTCCTCCCTACTACCACCGGGAGTCCGCTTCCGTCAACTGCTCCATTCTCTTTCCTTCCGCTTTCCTAAAACCTTCTTGACAACTTGGCTCCGTCCCCGGATCTGCCTGCTCCGAGACCTTTGTCGATTTCCGAAGGATGGTACCCCTTCACTTGTTTATCGTCGGGCAATTGCTGCTCTATGTGCACAAATGACGGACGCCACATTTATTTACACCGACGGCTCGGAAACATCGTTAGGTGTGGGGAGTGCCTATACTGTTGGCGACACCCCAAATCACTTTCGGCTTCCCGACCAGTGTTCGGTCTATACTGCGGAGCTTTACGCTGTTCTCCGGGCTGTCCACTACATCCGCCGCCATCAGCGGATACAGTACGTTATCTGCTCCGATTCTCTCAGCTCTCTCCTCAGTCTCCAAGCTCTTTACCCTGTGCACCCTCTGGTCCACCGGATTCAGGACTGTCTGCGCTTGCTCCACCTGGGGGGCGTCTCGGTGGCGTTCCTCTGGCTCCCGGGACACGTTGGTATCTGCGGAAATGAGGCGTCCGATATTGCAGCCAAGGCTGCAGTCTCTCTTCTTCGGCCAGCTATTCCATCGATTCCCGTCGCCGATCTACGGAGCGTTTTATGTCGTCGTGTTGTTCATTTATGGCACGCGCACTGGTCGACACTTCCCCAAAATAAATTGCGGGACGTGAAAGCTCTTCCTTGTGCTTGGACCTCTTCCTCCCGAACGCGTCGTCGGGAGGAGGTAATTTTAACTAGACTTCGGATAGGGCACTGTCTTTTTAGCCATAGACATCTTTTAAGCGGCGATCCTCCCCCACTCTGTCCCCACTGCTCTCAGTTGTGGACGGTAAGACACCTTTTAATTGAGTGCCCCTATTTTACTCCGTTACGCGCCCGTCTACAGCTGTCGCCTGATATATCGTCAATTTTAGCAGATGACACGCGCTCGGCCGATCGCGTTCTAGAGTTCATTAGTGCCAGTGAAATGACGTCAGTCATCTGAAGCTTTTTTTGGGGACAACCAACCCCTTTCTGTAGTGGATTTTTAAGCCTTCCTTCTGCTTTTAGTTTCTCCAATTTTATGACTTTCGTTCCCATTGCTGCTGGTTTCCGTTTTCGGTTTTTTACTGTTTCCTAAGTCACAGACCGGGCGCTAATGACCATAGCAGTTTTGCGCCCTAAAACCAAAAAAAAAAAAAAAAAACACCAACGTGAATAGTCGTTTTGTTGACACTTCCCCCAATGATTTTAGAAATTCTGATGGAATGTTATCTATCCCTTCTGCCTTATTTGATTTTAAGTCCTCAAAAGATCTTTCCAGTCCTGATTATTATACTGGATCCCCATCTCTTTTAAATCGACTCCTGTTTCTTCTTCTATCACATCAGACAAATCTTCCCCCTTATAGAGGCTTTCAATGTGTTCTTTCCACCTAACCGCTGTCTCCTTTGCATTTAACAGTGGAATTCCCGTTGCATTCGTAATGTTTTCACCCTTGCTTTAATGTCACCGAAGTTTGTTTTGACTTTCCTGTATGCGAAGTCTGTCCTTCCGACAACCATTTCTTTCTCGATGTCTTCACATTTTTCCTGTAGTCATTGCGTCTTAGCTTCCCTGCACTTCCTATTTATTTTATTCCTCAGCGACTTGTATTTTTCTATTCCTGAATTTCCCGGAACATTTTTGTACTTCATCCTTTTGTTGATCAGTTGAAGTATTTCTTCTGTTACCCATGGTTTCCTCGCAGATGCCTTCCCAACTTAAGTGATGGTCCTTTTTAGAGATGTACATTCCACTTAAACTACACTGCCTACTGAGCTATTCCTTATTGCTGTGTCTATAGCCTTAGAAAGCTTCAACTGTATATCGTCATTCCTTAGTACTTCCGTATCCCACTTCTTTGCGTATTGATTCTTCCTGACTAATGTCTTAAACTTCAACCTACTCTTCTGTACTACTATATTGTGATCTGAGTCTACGTCTGCTTCTGGGTACGCCTTACAATCTCTGTCTGACCATGATGTAATCTGACTGAAATCTTCCCTTATCCCCCGGCCTTTTCCAAGTATACCTGCTGCTCTCATGATTCGTAAGCAGAGCATTCGCTGTTACTAGCTGAAACTTGTTACAGTACTCAATTAGTCTTTCTTCTCTTAATTTCCTAGTCCGAGGCCCATATTGTCCTGTATACCTTTTCTTTTGCTCCTTCCCCTACAACTGCATGCCAGTCCCCCATTACTATTACATTTTTGTATCCCTTTACACACTTTATTACCCTTTCAGTACCCTCATACACTTTCTCTATCTCTTCATCCTCAGACTGCGACGTCGGCATGTATACCTGAACAATCGTTGTCGTTTTGCTGTCGATTCTGATAAGTACAATCATATCACTGAATTGTTCACTCTGCCGGACCTCCCTGTTCATAACGATCCTACTCCCGTTATACCATTCTCTGCTGCTGTTGATATTACCCTATACTTACCTGACCAGAAATTCTTGTCTTCCACCCGTTTTACTTCATTGGCCCCTACTATATGTAGATTGAGACTTTGCATTTTCCTTGTCATACTTTATAGTTTCCCTGCCACGTTCAAGCTCCTGACATTCCACGTCCCGACTCGTAGAACATTATCCCTTCACAGATTATTCAATCTTTTTCTCATGGTCACCTCCCCCTTGGCAGTCTCCTCCCGGAAATCCGAAACGGAGATTATTCCGGAATCTTTTGCCAATGGAGAGATCATCACGACACTTCTGCAATTACAGGCCACATGTCCTGTGGATACACGTTACGTGTCTTTAATGCAATTATTTCCGTTGCCTTCCGCATCCTCATGCCGTTGACCATTGCTGATTCTTTCGCCTTTTGGGGACAGTTTCCCACCCTTAGGACAAGAAAGTGTGCTGAAACTTTGTCCGTTCCTCCGCCCTTTTTGGCAAGGCCGTTGGCAGAATGAGGGTGACTTCTGATGCCCGATGCCTTTGGCCGCCAGTGCTGATTATTAATCAGCATTGTCAGCAGCAGCGGGATTCGAACCCGGAACCGAAGACGTTTTGATTATGAATCAAAGATGCTACCCTTTTTCTTCCTTTTTGCAACGAGGTAATTGCGATACCTAATAACATGACCATGTTATTTCCCACCACGACCAGGTCTATGGTTTGTTTTGTAGAGTAATCCTTCTTTGTATACACCTGCTCGTAAACAGGTTAGCAAATGGCGCCGAAACTAATATCAGTTTCCACGTTGTTCAACATATGAGAAGTGTAGTGCATTATGGAAGCAGTAGGCCAAGTAATATTTCTTCTATGGAAAAGAAATTAATAACTCGAAGATCAGGAGTGACATCATTCGAGCTCGTTGGTCGCTTACAGAAACGAACTATCGGATTTATATTCTCCTAACTAAAACTATGCAATAATTAACGTCAGGTTGGTTGTTTTGGGGGAAGAGACCAAACTGCGATGTCATCGGTCTCATCGGATTCGGGTAGGATGGGAAGGAAGTCAACCGTGCCCTTTCAAAGGAACCATCCCGGCATTTACCTGAAGCGATTTAGGGAAATCACGGAAAACCTAAATCAGGATGGTCGGACGCGGACTGAACGGTCGTCCTCCCGAATGCGAGTCCAGTGTGCTAATCACTGCACCAAATTAACGTCAGTAGTATTTATAAATAGATGTTTCCGGTTCTGCATCTTACACAACACTACTAAACGCGTTCTCTGTCGTGTTTAACAGAACAAGTAGCCTTTTCCGTAATGGCTGACTGATTAGCTTAGCCGTTAGGCAGAATAACCTCCCTGTCGTGTTGCGAAACAACGGTTCCGTTTACGAGCAATGCCGCATAAGGCGTAAGCTTGTTCCCGCATCAGTTCGTAAATCCTACCATGCACTTCAGTGAAAGCGCCACACGAAAATGTGGTGGTAGGCTTAACTTATGAGGCTAAAGCCTCGGGCGTTTCGGAACTTGCGTTATGTTCGCTAAATACTAGGCGAAATGTCACCGTAAATAATAAATGTATCTGCATCAGAGAAAAAGAGTGTTCGAGTTGGATTGCATGCTGCTAGGTAATTCTCACAGACTAAAACTTCAGTACCGCTTCCGTTCTTTCGCAACTCTATGGTCGTTCTGATGGTTGTGTTCCACCAAAGAAACTTTTGCTAGAAGTTAAAAATTCAAAAACCTTATCTCGTGAAGTCACCATAACTTACCAAAAAAGAAGACATCATTATTAATTCTGCACACTTTACGTAAGCAATTTTTGTGTTAAAAACTCTTGTCAGAGTTAATCAACCCCACGATATGTAGATAATTGCATATAAAATTAGGCAACGTAAGTCAGAAATTTCCTTATCTATAAAGAAGTTTGTTATCAATATATGTTCTCTAAACTTGAAGCAAAAGATATAACTCCAGACGAAAATGCTACGGAACTAATAATACACAGTTATATAAGGGGTGTAAAATGTAAACGGGGCAGAAGAAGGAAAAGTAAGTAAACTGTTTATTTCAGAAGTTATCACCATAGATGTGAACACATTTATCGCACTGTCAGACAAGGCGGGCAATACCTTTATGGGAAAAAGTTTGCGTTTGCGTTTGACCACATAATTCTCACTGCATCCAGCAGTTTACCTCTTCTTCCAAAGCAAATCGACGTCCACGAATGTCTTTCTTCAGATCTCTTAAAACATGGAAATCGTATGGAGTGATATAGCAACCGTACAGAGGCTGTATATGGGCGTCCCAGTGAAACTTTTGCAGTTTACTGGAAACAATCTTGCAACGTGTTGGCTCGTCCTCATGTTTTGAGTTGAAAGGGCAGGGAGCGTCGGAGTGGGGTGGATTGCCGGGATCGGATCGATTGGGGTGACAATCTTATTCATCATCTCACTACACCAACGGTGCAAACTCTATTACGGAAATCGAATGCAGGATTTCAGCCGGATTGCACAACTCAGATTTCTGTCGGAATAAACTTTAGAGGACTAAACCTCCAAAAGTCGCGCAACCGCTACGGTCGCAGGTTCGAATCCTGCCTCGGGCATGGATGTGTGTGATGTCCTTAGGTTAGTTAGGTTTAAGTAGTTCTAAGCACTAGGTGACATATGACTTCAGATGTTATGCCCCATTGTCCTCAGAGCCATTTGAACCTCCAAAAGTTTCTCACGCATGGCAAAGATAAGTATCCTATTAGGGAAGTATCCTACTAGGAAAGGCACATCCCGCTGGAAACCTCACAAAGCCATCCAAAATGATTTCACTAGACGTGGTGCCTAAACTTGCTGGCTAAACATATGATCACGGGGCATAAAATGAGACCGACAAATATTACTAACTATTCCCAGGTGCGGTTCGCTCACCACTCAAACACAACATGTTTTTCTAATCACCAATCACGTATGGCTTGCTAAACCACTCACAATGGAGCAAAAGCATTTCACAACGCGAGATTCATGATTGATTAGGAACACAAACACAGGCTATACTCACCACGAAAACACGGAGACGTCAGCTTGTCGGTCCGTACAAGGAACAGCTACTACTACAGCTGACAGAAATTAAGAATTCTATCTGATGCTTCCAACATTCGACAGATGAGTAACAGTGATGGAACATCTGGCAAAATATGTACTTCAAGTATTCAGCGGCTCGGAAGAATACTGAACAATACGCTACTAGGCCGTACTGTTCATGACGGCGCGCTGGAAGGTTTGTGACAACATGCAGATACATGACTTCATGCGTCAACTATCGAGGCCCACGAGAAATGCGGGTCGAGCAACGAACTTATGACGTGACACTAATCGGTTTGACTGCCACATTTCGCGAACGCTGGCCTCCGTGTACGGCTGACGAGAAATCAGTATTTAATTGAAATGGTACCCACTAAAGGCCTTAAATTTATCGTCTGCTATCGAGAGCCTGTATGCATTTAAAGGCGCGGTGACTAATTATTGAACCTGTTAGAGATGACTGCTGACACTCATAAGACCTGTATTGTCACGTGGTGTGACGTACGCGCCACGGCCAGTGTTTCTCGTGGGCCTCATCAACGATACAACGAGGACAACCTATTATCAAAACTGCTGGAGTCGGCCCATACTGTTCACTAGTTTCTCGCTTGAGCGCATCATGAGACTGCAAGCGGAAGGTCGTCAAAACAGTCGCCAGGGAGCGTCGCTTTGACAGGCATCGCCGCAGATCGTACGTGGCGGGAATTTTAAAACCCGTGCAAGGCAGGACCGCGCGCGGTACACGAACGTGCAGCAGAAATTTCGGTGGGAAGCCCTTACACATCCCCCATACAGTCCCGATCGCTCCATACACGATTTTATTTTTGATCACTGAAGAAAGGCATTCGTGGCTGTGGAATTGCTTTGGACGAAGAGACAACCTCAAACTAGGAACTGCCAGTCTTGTTTCACAGTGAGATGAATTTATTCACAGTTAAGGTGATTACTTTTGAAATAATGAACAGTTTACTAACTTTTCTTTCTCATCTGTCTCGTTTTTAGCTACTGCCCCTTGTATAAAGACAGAATGTTAAGGCATGTAATCCTAATTTTGTAGTAATAATTACGGTGTTTAAACTCGGATTATACCAATGAGAACGACATGCTAAATGAGAGAGACATTAAGAAGTACATAAATGTTGCATCAGCCTTGTAGATGTGGCCTTTTACGTGTGTGTAGGATGGTTGACCGAGGGTGCGGAGGAATGGTCCTGTGGCGCGCAGAGGCACTTATGAGACATCAATTAACTAAGAGTCATTTATTTTTGAGAGATTTAAAATAACTCTGTTTTCTTCCCAGTGTGGTGGCGGCAGGCTAGCTGAGCCCCCATTGCAATGAGGCAAAGGGTAGCGCGTCACGCGTCAGTGCCGGATGAGGAACCTATTGGCATCACCGCTGGAATTGCCTCACATTATTGCCGTGGCTACATCACAGGAGGGTACGGCGGCCGCCGCCTTTCTGTAGCCTAGGGTGGCTGTGAACATCTGTCAGACTGAGCAGTCTCGTTGAGTGTAGCTGCACTTAGGTTCGGCCGCAGAAATCTGCATACTCCTGTTGTCAGTTCTCATCATGGAGCGTAGGCTGAAAAATGTGTAGGCTGAAGGCAAAACGGCGACACGGAGAACAGCCCAAGAGGTAGTGCCCCCCTCCCCCTCACCCCCGCCCGCATCTAGTGGTCGTGCGGTAGCGTTCTCGCTTCCCACACCCGGGTTCCCGGGTTCGATTCCCGGCGGGGTCAGGGATTTTCTCTGCCTCGTGATGGCTGGGTGTTGTGTGATGTCCTTAGGTTAGTTAGGTTTAAGTAGTTCTAAGTTCTAGGGGACTGATGACCTAAGATGTTAAGTCCCATAGTGCTCAGAGCCATTTGAACCATTTGAACCCCTCACCCCCACCCCTGCTGCCATTAGGATTGGTGGCATAGATGCCCTGCTCTCAAAATGAACAACTCACAGTTAGGCAGGTCGATGCTTCATTCATCGACCCACCCATTATTCTCAAGTATCCATAAATATGACCGACAGCAATGTAGCTCACAAAGTTCCCTCCACAGCTGTATGGCTATGGACATGTATGAGTAGGCCCCAAGCTGGCGGTAACTGGTAACACTTTGTCGCAGTCACCAGGTCATCCTGCAGCTAGTAGAGATGGCCTTCCGTCGGTATCAGTGACGCAGACGAAGTGGCCAGAGGCTGACGATGAGTGGAAGGAATGAGAGGGATCTACAGCAGTCGATGACGTGACGCACCTGTACTGGTGAGGGTGCGAATGTGTTCCCGTTTTCCGAGCCTATGAGCATTCTTAGCTGGCCTAATGTTTGGTTTTAGAGCTTCAGAGCGTTCCTTTATACAAAGTCCCGAAAAGTGCTGTTGCGTCACCCCAAGGTCTAGTTACTATACAAGCGTCTTACAGAAGAGGGTTTTGTCTGTTCTGCACTGTTTTGTAAGTCCTGTTCCTCACCTTTGCTCTCACACAGTCTAAGGCAGTAAGCTCCTTGTTTGTTAGCATTTCAGCTAGTACGAGTGTTGACAATGGCCATGTCGTCATTGAATACTCGGGAGTACTCCACTTAGCGTCGTCCTAGTCGCTTTCAACAAAATTTATTCCTCGCTTAATTACTTGTCTGCTGTGCAACAATATGTAAGTTTGTTTGTGCTCTTCATGGGTATGCTGCCGAGTATGATCTACATCTACATCCGTACTCCGCAAGCCACCTGACGCTGTGTGGCGGACGGTACCTTGAGTATCCCTATCGTCTTCTCTACACGATATTTCGCGATTCATCTGGCCGCCATCTTCAGGTGCAATCGCTGAGTACAGAATCACACCGAACAGTTCCGGCGTGATTGTGTCCTCTACGATCGCACCTGAAGATGGCGGCCAGATGGATCGCCGAAATTTTGTGTAGTGAAGACGATCATACCGGCAGCACACCCATGAAGAGCATAAACACATAAGACGCCGGGAAAATCTACGGAGTCACAATATGTAAGTTTATTGGAACATTTTTCGACGTCTATCAACTTGCACTGACTGAAGAATTAGGACGCATAAACTGATGAAGACATCGTTTCGGGATCAATCAAAACATAATGGAAAACAAGCAGACTGAAAAAGAGAACTGAATGTCAGAAAACGACATATAACTTGCCCAGCTTCCACGGTCAGGGCAACGTCGCTATCTCGTGAAGAGAATTTCGTGAGGTCTTATACTCGATCATACGAGTGTAGCGGAAGTAGTAGTAGCAGAGTAATATTTTTCTTTTACAAACATCACTTTTGCAAGATATTTGTCATATTCTGACAATACAGTTTAAAAATAGTGAAAATAACGTAGTTCATATATACACGGACATTTACAAACTTATAGGTCTAGGTTGACAAGAATTGTGACGGTAATCGGTCGTGGACTTAAAAATAGGAAGCAGTCTTAATTATTTGTTTCAGGTATGGTTTTCCAATGGTATACCGAACATTGGTATTTTATGTGATGAATCTAGTGATGAAGTATCTACAAGAGCTGAGTCGGCATGTAGCTCTTAACATGGTGTGGCATTTTATGTGACTGATTTTACTGATGTGACAAGCCCTTGATTTTAGGGGCCTTAAATTTTACAGTGGATGTACAGATCGTTGCTGTCACACATAATGTGGAGATGTTACGTCGCTTAACTAACTGACTGTTAACTGATGTAAAGTTCGTTTCTAAATGTTCAAATGTGAATCCCTGAGGGACCAAATTGCTGAAGTCATAGGTCACTAGACATACATACCCCAACTAACATACGCTAAGGACAACACACACACACACACACACACACACACACACACACACACACACACACACACACATGCCCGATGGAGGACTCGAACCTCGGCGGGAGGGGCCGCGATGTTTGTTTCTTGTCCTTGTGAAGTGGACGGTTTTATATCCGTTGAAACCATGCTTAAGGTAATTGAGAACCACCACTTATTGCAACTGGTTGGCTGTCTTATTCACCCGACAGAGCTACGAAAATAATCGCTTCGGGAGTCAGGGAATGGCTACATCCTTGGCTGTCGCCTATGTCAAAGCCGCCTACTGAGAGCGAGATGGCTCCGCCATTTCGTCTGTAGGGAAGAGGAATGTGGTATCCGTGGCTGGCGCCTTTCGATCCAGCTACCGACCACACAGCAGCGCACCGCGGTTGCCGCTCTCCTAGGCGCTTGCAGCGCCACCGCAGTACGTCAAGCCTGCAGCAACCGATGCAGCATCCTGTGGCATCACGTCCGCCGGATACACCGTGTTACAGCCGGCACTAGGTCGCTTCCGCTCAACACAGGCACAACTGCGGGTACGGCCTTGTCGCCCAGCTGCTCTCCATGCAGGTGTCGGTTTTCTGGGCCAGTCCTGCACTGTTAAAGAGTTCCACTCGTTGGGGTGCAGCGTACGTCAGTCGGAGCCCACGTCCTCGTACATACTCTTACCCTTAGCTCAGGATGATCTGTAATTGTATTAATTTAGAGGCTGTTTCGGTTCTACTCTCTTACGGTATTGTCAATAAAGTTCGGTTTTTCTTTTGGCTACCTGGTGTAACACCCCAAATATAGAACCCATAGTGACCACCCTTTTGTTGCAAAAGAAATAGCAAATTTAGTCATCCTGAGAGTGACGGCAGCTTCTGACAACAAAATTTACACTCTTGTCAGTTTGATTAACAGGGATTTTATATAACTACTAATGATTATCATAAAGAAAGGACTGCATGAAAGAATACCATGTGATACAAAACAGAAACTTTAAAAAAAGAATTCAAAAATTATTATTTACGAAGGTAAACTTCAGACCATAAATCGACCAGAAATAACATTTATCCTAGAAGAGAGTTGTAGCCGCATCGAGCTGCAAGTTCGCTGTGACTACAACGCAACTCGGCGCTGGAGATGTTAACTTCACTTCTCTCTTGTACTCTGCAACAGTAGTACTCATGTTAAGCGCTGCTGAATTGTTTTAAAATTTACTCGAAATTTAAAGTTTTACGACAAACAAAAAGTTTGTGACCACAGACGTAAATTAAAGGAAACTTTTACGGTATAGCCTGAAAATATTAGTCAGAAATCGGACTAAAGTAGGATCATCTTTACCGTTAGACAACTAACGGGACTTTGATGTATGTGAAAGAAAAGTGAATCGTGTGATTACTGATTTGGGATGGGACTTAGCCTTCGTGGTACTTAATATTCACGAACATCAAAGTACACAGAAAGATACTGATCGCCGACATAAACTCGATTATTAGACTTGAGTAGGCCACAACTAAACGTAATCACGAAGAGATTACAATTTCGCCGTATTGTCAGAAGTTATCGTCAAAGTCAGGATTACTGATGTTAACGGACATAATGCCCTAGATGACATATCGGTGAATGTGCTCAGCGTAGGGACAGACAGTAATTACGAAGAACAATAAGCCTTAATTCAACTTTAATTCTCCGTATCGCCTACATCATTTCATGGACATTTAAAGTGTACTCATGAAAATAACTGATTATTCTGATAACATAAAAGTTCCAAGTGAATAAGGTGAACAGAAATAACTTTACACCAAAATTACGACGCATTCTGAACACTTCTCAAGGGTATGTTATCTCTGGAGTTACGTCCTGCAGTTTTTCAATAAGCGCCGGAGTAATGCCTTGACGACGGAATAATAACTAACAACTTAATATCCTCGCAAAATTCATAATGTGGGCTCGGCTTGGGTGATGGAATGATGATTCAAGAAACTATTTGTTAACGTTTCAAACCGGGCATAAGAAATATAGTCAGCAAGTTTGCGTAAACTGAAGGGTCTGTCGTGAACACGCAAGGGACTTTTGGTTATTTCAGGTCAATCGCGTTATGGAGTGGTGCAGTCGCTACATTTATAAGTGAAGAATTGCTTTCATTACAAACAAGGGCGGCGCACACACTCCGGCATGCTGCTCCATTGAGACAGTGATATCACTTTCGAGATACAGTATCTGAAAGTTGCCAAACCACGCGAGGAGTTGATTGGCGTTGTCGTGATCGACGGACGCAGTTCCACGTCATCTCGATTGGGACATCCACCACCATCGAGACGAGAGAGAACAACGCCACACTGGGCACTTATCCTCTTCGTAGCGTACACTACCCACAACAGGATTTAACAGGAATATTCTCGGTCATATTAAGGCGAGCCGTCAGAACAAGAATCCTGGCGGCGGCATACAAGTCTTAGCGCTCTTAGTGCACGAAGTTGATCTCGTTTTAGGTAAAAAGAGACAGTAATGATATCCCAGGTGTCATCAAAATTAATTTTACAATTTCGTTAGCAAATTTCTCTCTGGAAGCTTCTCTTAGGTCCAAAATAAAAACAAATCCATCTCTGTGCCGACATTAAGTCGTCAAGAGTTGCTGCGAATTGAATGCCAGCGCTGCCTCATCGGGACTTGCTGTGGCGCGGCGCCGTCTTCTGCCAGCCAGTCCTTGCCAGCCACATCGCGTCCTCTCTTGTGATCCAGATGCCCGTCTGCAAGGGTCGATGGGTCGGATCGCCTTCGTG